>NC_133787.1:14718228-14740148 GCF_003597395.2 Chelonoidis abingdonii | reverse complement strand
CAAACAGGGAGTTGCAGCGCTGGCTGAGCTTTTAAGTGTGGACACCTGCTAAGTTGCAGCGCTGTAACCCCCTCACCAGCGCTGCAACTAGCAAGTGTAGCCAAGCCCTAAGTGCAGAATTGACTTACTGACGCTATATTGAGCTTCACCTTGTCATTCTAAAATTAACATTTAATATTTGTAATGTGACAAAACCTAGAGCCCAGATGTATTGAAGCCCCATGACGCTAGACACTGTACATCATGTAATGAAAAGAGGAGTCCTGCCCTCAAAGAGTTTATATTCTAGATATAAAAGAGACAATAACTGGTAGATACAACAAACAGATGGGGAGAGCACAAGGTAAAAGTAATTTATGTCAGCTGAGGATCTGGCCAGTAATTTAATTAATGTAATCAAACCTATGTACAGACATCAAAATAAACACTGCTGATCTGCAATACAGCTACATAAAAAGCATATCATACAAGGAAAATAAAGTGAATCTCCCAGTTACGGTAAGCGTAATAAGCAGCGGCCACAGCACCCCAGCTGCTTTGCCGATATTGAATTAGCTTAATAATTATAATAGTGTTAGAGTGGGAATTCACAATGGTGTAGTAGTTCATTGTGATCTCTATTCTAAAATATTACTCAGCTCTGAAGTGTTCATTGGGAATGTATTCATGCTGTTAACGAAATGTATATTTGTATATACAATCTCAGACACCCACATGGTTTTCTAAATAGGATCTAATAATATTTTTAAAAAAGTACTGAATAAAAAGCCTAAAGCTGCAATTGGATTAAGTCACAGGATATCAACATTGAAAGTGAGGTCAATTTAACAGGAAGAAATTCATGTCTCTAATGACAAGTTTGGTACAAGGAAATGAAAAAAGATCAAAGCTGATAAAAAATAAATGTATGTAATGAAACAGTGGTTTGAGAAGTCTGGGAAACTCACTTTATTTTCATTGTATGATATGTTTCTTGTGTAGCTGTATTGCTGTTGAATATTGTTTGTTTGGATGTCTATACATGGATTTGATTACATTAATTCAGTTACTGCCCAGATTCTCAGCTGGTGTAAATCAGCATACCTTCGCTGACTCCAATGGAATCACACTCTTCTACTGAGGCTGAAGATCTGACCCTCTAGATCTTGCAAATAGAAGGTAGTGGGTTTAAGAGAGATTAAAACTTCAATAGTTTGCTAACAATGCACAGATCTATAACAGTTGTGCAAATGGCTAAGAGTTCTTGCTACAAAGATTTTTAATTAGCACTATAAAATGAATTGCAATTTAAGTAAAAATGAAAAAAAAACAACACAAAACCCCAGAAGTGGAAAAATGGTAAAAGAATAAAACAGGCAAGAAACGCTCCTGGATTTGGATGCAATTCTAACAGTAATTTGAACCAACATCTGAAATGCATCATATAATTTTAAACATATACTGAAAATTATTTTCTTCCAAGCTTACAGCAAGTATAGACTCACCAGTTGTTGCAAGGTTTTTGGCTATTTTTCCCTTAATCTTTAGCTTTAAATAAACAAGATTGTTAATTAAAAATTTTACCTTCAGCAGGTATCTCGTCAGACCTCTTATGTTAACCAGGGTGTGGCTTAGTCAGCAATTGCGCTATAAGAAGTCATGCAGCGATTCAGGAGATGACAGAAAATGTTAAACTAATAGCCCAGTATTCTATTTTGGGGCAATGTAATGTCTTTTGAATGAGACAATCAAACCAAAGTCTTGATCTCTTGTGGTCCACTGACCATCCTATAGAACTCTTCCTAAAAGCGTTATTAACCCTGGTATCCTGGCTAGATTTCATTTGAAACCACTGTAGTCTGCCCTCCTTCAAGTCTCCTTTTTTCTGTGGGGTAAGTCTAACAGCTGTGTGCTGTTAAAGAACCACAGTGTTTCTCCACAGTAATGGCTGCAATGTGCAATTTCCTTAAAGTTGCTGAAAAGCTTTGAAATCCTTCTGCACAGAAGGCCTTGGTTTCTAAAAGGATTCCAGCTCAGTCTGCATTTTTGCAGATGCAATTAACGGAGCCTGCAGTTAAATTGTTAAGACTGGGATTTTCAAAGTAACCTAAGAAAATCAAGTGCCCAACTTCAATTGACTTCCAATGGGATTTCGGCACTTAGCTCTGTTAGCCCAGTGGACATCCCAGCCTAGATCTTTCAGCAATACCGTTTGTACCTGTAATTAACTTGATCCAAAACTGCAGGTGCAAAAATTGGGGCCAATTTAATGTAATGCCATTACACTGGAGAATGAATTCCTCCATTCGTCCACACAGCAGGTATATGAAAAGCCATGGGACCTGCTTTGAAATCTGGTGGTACCTCTAGGCACCCTGGCAGGGCAGATTTGTGATCAGTTTTTTTATTATTTGTTAGTTTTGGAAACTGATGGGATGTTAAGTCTCATTGTTTGCATCATTTTCAATACATGTCATTATGTTGCTGGTGAAGTTGTTAACTGACTCGTCTGCCTTAACTGTTTAAATGCTGATTTGATATATCACAACATGCAAAATGCAGAGTAGGTTGTAATTTATCACTGATACCAGTTTTAGAATAACATCACAATAAATGTGTTTTTTGAAGCCTCGGGGTGAGTAAGAAGTTCACATATGTGTAAAAATACATAATAATAATAAAGAAAATTATTTCCCACCTCAAAGTTAGACATGGCTAGAATTCCTCCACTAAGTATTGTGCATCTTCTTGTCTGAGGTACCATGTGATTGGCATGGAATACTCCTCACTGCTTATACTGTTCTTTGCATATAGTGTAATACTCTGTACATCTTAGCTCATTGATGAGGGGAGCTTCACAAAGGTTTTTTAATGGATTTTTGAGTCATGTCATATAAGATTTTCTCATCAAAGTGAAACAAAAAGTTTCATTTTGATTTGAAAGGAAACCAATTCCATTCCCCACCAGTCCAAAACAATTTTTTATCCCTTCTTTCATTTCCCCTCCTTCTCTTTTCTGTGCAATGATTGGGAGAATTCGATCCTTACGTAGGGGTGGGTGATGCAGGGAGAGGGCACTGATACCTTCAGCTGGGCAGGAACTGGAATTTCCATTTTAGGGGAAATTCAGTGATTTCTAAATTTGTTTTTGTTCTGAATCAGAATGAAATGTTGAATTTTGAAATTTCTCACAAAAATGAAATGTTTGAAATAAAAAAAACATTTGGGGTCAATCAAAATGTTTCATTTCCAGAAAAAAATCTATTTTGTTTGGATTTAAACAACATTTGAAAGGAAAAGTTGTTTCAGAATAAAAGCAAAAATCAAAAACGTTCTATTCAGTTGCTCTGTTCTATTCTGCAAAGTTTCATCACAATCAACAAGTTCCAATGGAAAAATATTCTGCAGGAAAATTTTCGACCAGCACCCTTTTGTCCTGGCCAAGAGGCAGGGCTAGTGCAGCAGAGAGTGCATGATTCAGCCCCTTCAAAGGCTGGCACAGCTCTGGTTCCAGTATGCTGTGTCCCATGTGAGCACAGAGCCATTGTGAGAAAGTCCAAATGTTTCTGGATAAATTCATTTCTGCATGGTCCTCTTCCACCCCCATCAATGTTGTCTTTGGCTTAAAAATCACAATATATCCTTTCACGTATGGAACTACAGGTGAAACAGGCAGTGACACCTATAGTTTAGGTTACCTGACATTTTCCATCATAAGATCCTGTTTTCAGTTGTTTGTAATTTTGCCACGTGTAAACAGTTTGAGCTGAAACTTTCCATGCCAAGTGTCTGCCTCAGGCTGAATTTTCGGAGGGAACTTTCAATTAAAATAGCAAAGCTATTTGCAAGAATGAGATTAGTGAAAAATACATTTTTGTCATACTAAAAGAATTCTTACAACCATTTCACTGAGAAACTCTAGACCTGCCATGCTCCTCGCTTACAAACAGTCTCCCCAATTTAAAGCAAATACTCACCAGCAACCACACACGACAAAAAGTCTAACCCAGGAACCTATCCTTGCAACAAAGCCCACTGCCAACTCTGTCCACATATCTATTCAGGGGGCAACATCATAGGACTTAATCATATCAGCTACACTATTAGAGGCTCGTTCATCTGGACATCTACAATGTGATATATGCCATCATGTGCCAGCAATGCCCCTCTGTCATGTACATTGGCCAAACCGGACAGTCTCTATGCAAAAGACTAAATGGACATAAATCAGACATCAAGAATTATAACATTAAAAAAAACAGTCAGAGAACACGTCAACCTCCTTGATCACTCAATTACAGACCTCAAAGTCGCAATTATTCAATAAAAAAACTTCAAAAAACTGACTCCAACGAGAAACTGCAGAATTGGAATTAATTTGCAAACTGGACACCATTAAATTAGGCTTGAATAAAGACTGGGAGTGGATGGGTCATTACACAAAGTAAAACCTATCTCCCCGTGCTAATCTTTTTTCCTCTACTGTTACTCACACCTTCTTGTCAACTGTTGGAAATGGGCCATCCTGATTATTACTACAAAAGTTTTTTTTCTCCTGCTGATAACAGCCCACCCTAACTGATTACTCTTGTTATAGTTTGTATGGCAACACCCATTTTTTCATGTCCTCTGTGTATATATATCTTCCTTTTGTATTTTACACTGCATGCATCCGATGAAGTGGGTTTTAGCCCACGAAAGCTTATGCCCAAATAAATTTGTTAGTCTCTAAGGTGCCACAGGTACTCCTCGTTCTTTTTTCATTTAAAGTATATCAAAATACACATGCACTGGCAATCTTGATCATGGCATTTCCTAACTTTTGAGTGCTTGACTCATCACCCTTCATGTTCTTTTAATGGCATTTTTTGGCTGGAATACTGTAAAAGTTACTGGTGGTTAAATGATTTTAAGCAAATGACAGTTTGTAAAGGGAATCATGTATCTGCTCAAGCTGCTCATACTCACCATTCCTCTACCATTAAGAAGGATTTCAACTGCAGCTAGTTAGTTGTAAAGCTTTGCTTGAAGATTGAGTCCTGTCTGATTCTATAATTAAACATTTAAAGAAATCTATGAAGTACAAGGGAATTCTAAAACTACATTCATTGAGGTTAGAGAGCCTATGCTCGGAAATGTCAAAAGGTTTCCTTTGAGTAGTTATTACTTCCCTTGTTTCCATAAAGGAGGGAATATTAGGGTTTTGTTCCAATTTTTTTGTTCTTATAATATATTCATATGCATTATGCTAGGCTACAAATTCTCACACAGACTAATCTGTATACAATATACTATTCAGAAACATAATAGAATGTACGATAGAGATGTTAGGAATAGAACATTTTCTATATGATCGTAAGATATCTACACTTAATTTAATATTAAAAAACAATTTGGATGTGTTAGTTCATATATTTACATTTAAATAAAATCTGGGAATGATTCAAGACAAAAGTTTTTGCATACATATAAAAGCAAGATTAAATTATCTTGGGAGGGACAGTTTTAGGCATTTGTACGGTTGACTACTCATGAACAAACTGTAATGTTCATCTAGTGATCTTTAATTGTATATTAACTTCAGAAAACAACTGTCATTATCTAGGTTACTACTTCAAATACTATCCCCTCTCATATCTGTACTTATTAGAACATAATGTGTAGCTAATGAGACTCAATCTGACGTCTACACTGTTGGTACATGCCTATTGTGAAAAGTCATACATTACACAGACAGCTCCCCTGCATTTGGTTTACAACATAGAATTCCCTATGCAATTTCCCCTCTCTGCCATTGTGTGTGCAGAGTTTGATTACAGGTACTGATTTACTGTGTTCAAGATAAATATAAAAAAAAACATATTCTGTGTAATGATGCCACAGTAGGATACATATCTTAGCATATATCAGTAATATTGCTAACTTATTCATCTGTTTGTTTAGTACTTGCATTGCACTTGGGGTTGTGCAATGTCCTAAAATAAAGGAACACACTGTCTCAACAGCTTAGGACGAAAATGATCAAACATCTGATTCTACAGACAGGTACACAAAAATAGTTCTACTTACTCAATAATTCCATTAACTATTGCATGTCTGGCAAGTATCTAGGACTTCAATGGAACTACTAGTGCTAGTAAAGTTACACACATGCAGAGGTGTTTCCAGGACTTGGCTCTTGTTTAAGCATCTATGACAAAATTTAGACACAGAAGACGACATCTTGGCCTAAAAGTCATTGACAAAACTCCTACTGATTCCAATAAGGCCAGTATCTAATCCCTAAAAATATGCAGCCTCCTCTTAAAAGCACTGGGTGGCCACAGCTCCTATTTACTTCATTAGGAGATGCAGATACTCAGCATCTCTGAAAATGAGGCCGTTTATTTAGATCCATATGTTTGGATTTAAGGTGCTGCACTGTAGGCCCCCAAGTCTGAAAGTTTTCCCTTAATGCACTGATGAGCATTGCACTATACTAAGATATTAAAAGTATGGTCCTGCCCCAAAAAGTTTATAGCCCAGTGGTTCGGAGGCACAGTACGTTAGTTAAAACCATACAGGCTCAGAGATAATTTATGGCCATCTTTTAAAAAGTACTTATGCTCTCTTTCTTTTTATCCAGGCGTAAATGCGTAGCTTGGTCTTTTGGGCACAGATGCATTTTACACATTTCCTGCTCTCTTTGAATGTTGTGCACTCCCCTTGTGTAAGTGGCAAGCTATTTCCAGGATAGAAACCCGGTTTGTCTATTGATGAAAAACAATTACACGTAACATAAACGGCAGTCTTTTCACACACATATATGGGTCATAAATGAATGCAGAATATTGCCATTAGTTAGGAACTCCAAGAAGCAGACAAAAAAATCTCATTCTAGGAGGCCAGACTCCCAACAGGAATATATTTAAGAGAGATCCATGTTGAACTTCAAACAGTCTGTGCTGTGTATAATATTTCAAATATGAACAGCCAATAGGGCATTACTTTTTTTTTTTTTTTTTTTTTCCCCCCCCCTGAACCAAAGTTTGTATGTTTCTGGCAATAGTTCTGGGAAGATCATGGCTTTATTAGCTAAAAGTCTCATTCAGAAAATAACCATATCCTAGCTTCAGTGGATAAACAGTGATAGAATCCCTTAAGTGGTGTATATTAAACCTTCTTATTTTAACGTAAGTTACAGTTTTTTTCAGTGCATTAAACACAGTTTTCTTTTTAACTGGTTTCTCTATGGTTTCTGTGTTCTCTCTCTTCTCTTTAGGCTACCTTCAAGAAAAATGAATCTTTTTCTCTACAGGAAGTTAAAATTCTTATAAAACATGTGAAATCTTGTGTTGTTGAAAAGTTAACCTTATGGTTTTAAAACTGATCTCTTTGGAAAATATGGCTCTTATTTCTAGTTATATTTAATGTTCTTTTTGCTCAAAATATTTGGCACGATTTCTCAGAAATGCCATTTTGCTGGGGGTAAAAAAGAAAAAAAAAAGGAAGAAAGTTTAGAGGATCAAGTCTGCTGGGCTCTTTCCATTATATACATGCTGGTCACAATACTGGCAACATTTTAACCACCATTTTAACCAGCGCTGGTGCTGCGACCACACTTGCTTTGAAGTGTGAGTGTGGTCGCAGCGCCAGCGCTGGGAGATAGCTCTCCCAGCGCTGCACGTACTCCACATCCTCTACAGGTGTAGCTTGCAGTGCTAGGAGCTGCGCTTCTAGCGCTGCGGCACTGTTTACACTGAGGCTTTACAGCGCTGTATCTTGCAGTGCTCAGGGAGGTGTTTTTTTCACACCCCTGAGCACGAAAGTTGCAGCGCTGTAAAGCACCAGTGTTGCCATGGCCTCACTTTCCATGGTCAAACTGGCTCTTTGTTTCAGGAGATGGCCTGTAATTAGAAGGTAACTGACATTATGTCACATTTCTGTACATATCAATGGGAAATAATATTAGCTGTGAAAAAAGCATCCCTCCAGGGTTTATCGTGAATTTAGCCTTGACTGCTCTCACACAAGACTGTGTCAAGGTCAAGTTCTTTTACTCAGTAATTCTTTTAAAGAATCTGTGCTTAGTATGGGGTTCTAACTGAAGTCCTTGGCAGTACAGTCTGCAATACATGTATTTCATTAATACTTAGCTTATTAAGGACTTGATTCAGCTCCTACAGAAGTTTGTCCATTGATTTCAATGTGAGCTGGATCAAGCCCCAAAAGACAGACAAGCTAACAAAAAAAAGAAGTGGGGGGAAGCACATCAGTTTAATACACTAAATGTGTCCCAGAGATTAACAGCTAATCTGAGGGGACGGATGCTGAAACTTGTTTTGAAACTTAATAGGCAGCAGGTTTAAAACGAATAAAAGGAAGTTCTTCACGCAGCGCACAGTCAACTTGTGGAACTTCTTACCTGAGGAGGTTGTGAAGGCTAGGACAATAACAGCGTTTAAAAGAGAACTGGATAAATTCATGGTGGTTAGGTCCATAAATGGCTATTAGCCAGTATGGGTAAGGAATGGTGTCCCTAGCCTCTGTTTTGTCAGAGGATGGAGATGAATGGCAGGAGAGAGATCACTTGATCATTGCCTGTTAGGTTCACTCTCTCTGGGGCACCTGGCATTGGCCACTGTCGGTAGACAGATACTGAGCTGGATGGACCTTTGGTCTGACCCAGTACGGCCGTTCTTATGAAGCTACTTTATTTTCCTTGTCTCTGTCAATAAGGGCTTGATCCAGCAAAGGTGCTGAGCATTCTTGTCTAGATCCTCATGCTAGATCATCAGGCTTCTGACCTTGAAATCAATGGGAGATAGCCACTTAAATGCCTTTGAGGAGCTGGGCCTCTGATTACAATACAATAAAGCACATAAAAAGTCTTGAGAAAGAAAGAATGAGCGGGGACCCAATCACAGTCTTCGAAGAGATTAAGGGCTGTTATAAAGAGGACAAGGATGGATTGTTCTCTATGCCCACTGAAGGTAGGACAAGAAGTCATGGAGCTCAATATTCAGCAAGGGAGATTTAGGTTAGCTATGAGGAAAACTTTCTAACTATAAGGACAGTTAAGCACTGGAATAGGCTTCCAAGGGATGCTGGGAATTCACATCACTGGAGGCTTTTAAGAACAGGTTGGACAAACACATCTCAGGGATGGGTCTAGGTTTGTCCTGCCTCAATGCAGGAGACTGGATTAGATGACCTCTCAAGGTCCCTTACAGCCCTACATTTCTATGAATCTGATTCTACACAAACACATGCTTAACGATCACCACTTAACTTAACAAACAACTCCACTGACATCAGCGGGACTGCTCACATGCTGTACTAATGGATCAGGCCCAGAGCGCTCAGTCCCATGCAGAATTGAACCCAGAGGGAAGTCCTGGCCCATATCACGTTTGTGTAGAATGCTGATATCATAAGAAGATAAGACTAGCAGTGGTCTATTACAAACTAGGACAAAAGTGATTTTTTTGGCATCTCTTCAAAATGTACTTGGATCAATGTTATCAGTCCGTATATGTAACGAGTCCGATCATTAACGCTACTAAGGAAAGTAATATTTAGCTAAAATGTCCAACTGTTTATGAAGGGCTAGATTCTGACCCCCTGATTCATTTTGAATAGCACTTTAGTCCATGAACAGTCCCATTGACTTCAGTGGGGCTGCCCTAGAAGTGAGGTCCTGGGAATAAGTCTTTGAATCTGGCCCTAAATTATCTGTTTCAGACACTGAGGGGGAGAGTCTGTGCTGCACATCTTAGGACCCCAAGTCCAGGGGAAGTCATGGCGAAGGTGGGTTTGCCACTTTTGTACCATTGCCCTTCCCGGGGCTGCTCAGAGGACCCTGGGAAGCCCTACGTTTTGGCAGTTTTCCTGAAGTTACCCCATTGGTTGTTGCATTGCCTGGAATCCCTACATTGCTGGGCGCTGTGGTCCTCCCCTAATACACCTCCACTGCTGCCAGCCTTTTATCGAGCATGCTCCAAGGCTTGCAAAGGAGTTCTCAAAAGGCAGCCGTATGGCTTTCTTTTGTAGTGCCTGAGCCAGAGGAATCCTCCTTCAGCCAGAACTAGAGCTTTTAGTGCCACTTGATACTACTTGCACAGTAAAAAAACAAAGAGCTGGGGCAGGGGTAATGATCTCACCCTCAAACTTTGCAAAGGCCTTATAAGTCAATCTCAATGGGAGACCGTCCAAGAGAGATACATTAAGCCCTTTGACTATGGCTGAATATGCTAAAACTGGTACAGAGTACTAAATAAAAATGAGCAGAACAGATTATTACGTAACTGTGGTACTCAAATAGTGTATACCTTAAAGGTATAGTATTGGGTTCAACACTGGAGAAAATTGGTTGATCATATAATGCCTGTTATTTCTTAATTATATCTATTTTGTGATGTGTACCCTGCCAGAATTATTTAAAAGAAATCTGATATTCAGAAATAGGCACTGATTGGAAGAAGAAGAAAAAAAAAGGAAAAAAACCCCCAATGTTGTACACTAAAAATAAAGTACTGAGTAAAAGAATCACATCATTAATGTAGGATATGAGTGAAAAATCCATATAGATTGCATGGTGGCAAAAAACAATTTGATCCTATACAGGACCCTTTCCTGTCTTAATTTTAATAAATAATATGTCAAACCCTGAGATTCTTTCTTGCCTTCTATAAGGGCAGATCCCTGTACTCACACATGGAGCTCATTGTAGGATCAGGACCTCAGTTATTTCTCAGTCCTTACTCAAGGAAGCTTCTTTTGATTTTGATGGGAGTTTGCCTGAATAAAGAGTGAGTTACAGCTGAAGATTCTCAGGATTTGACCCAGAAGATTTTTCCTTTTGTATTGAGCTGTTCTTTCATTTCACTTGCTCTTGTATTTGCTGCTTAACTTCTCTTTTCATGTCATGTTCATATTTCTGTCTAATTTAGTTTTACTAATATTTTACCAGCTGTTATAACCCTTTAGTATTTCATTTATCTTTCCTGATCTATGCCGACACTTGATAAATATGTATAGTTTCTGTAAAAAAAAAGAATCAATAAAGAGTTAAAATAAAGTCGTGCATGACACTGACAATGGCTGGCTATCTTTTTAAATCAGGCCACACAAACTGCACGTCCAATATCATGGACCATTTTGCAAGCTACATTATTTTCAATACCTTTGTAATAATAAACATTGAAAATGTTCTAGTCCATCTCTTATTTCAATACATTGTATTAAAGGAATGTGAGGCATTTACTCATTCACTTGCCTCAGAATAAACCACAATGTTTTATAGGGCTGCAAACACACTCATTACATCCAGCTTGTTCAAAATACTGTTTCTTGTAAGCTTATTAGAACTTTATTAGAAGCTTAGCAGATTGCTGCCTCTGTTGCCCTCATCTTCCCTCTCCCATTCCCTTTGATTATCTGTTACACCCACTTGTGTCTTGTCTTAAATTAGATTTTAAGTATTTTGGGGTAGGGACTGCCTCTGAGCATGGGCTGGAGTTTGCTTTTAGGGTGGCCTAGCCCTGAACAAGGGGTAGTTTGTAATCTGTACTGACCCAGGAGTAAACCTGGAAGGTGTTTTGATTCAGAGATACACCTCTGCATCAGAATTCCTTCCCTGCTTTCTCCTTGCTCTGGGGTTAGCAATTTGCTCCAGGCCTATTCCAGCAGCAAATTATGCAGTACCCCAGCTGGCTGAGCTGAACTAGTTAGAATATGGTGGGGGTTCGACAAAGCCTCTGCCCACTCCCCAGCTCCAAGGAGATAGTAAATGGATTCACTGCCCTGCTTACTGCTATGTCCCAAGGACCAGGTGAAAGGGGTAGGGTCAGTTCTTACTCCCTCACACTCTCTGGTGTGGATGTGTAGTCCACTCACAGTCTAGTCACCTATCACTGTTACTCAAGATTTGTATTTTATGTCCTGAAGCACGAGGTCTGTTATTCCCTTGAAACATTTCTGACTTAATTTCCCAGCTTAGTTCAGCTATTGATTTCAAACTTGTATCTATCCACTCCACTTTTTTAACCCTATTAAACGGTCGCCGTGTTTTCCTGTGGCAGTGAATTCCACAGGTTTGCTAAAAGTTTTAATTTTGCAAATGGTCAGTTTCATTGAGAGTCCCTCTTCCATTAAGGTAATGGCTTAATCTTGCAGAGTCTTTCTACATAATACCTCTAACATATAGCCTTTCCAATCTATCATCTCAGCTATAACTCTCATCCAGGCTCTCATCGTCTTGCATCTCGATTACTGCAGCATTCTTTTCTATGGCCTGACAAAAGCTATCTTGATCCACTGATATCCACTCAGAATGCGGCTATGTTATTTTTCCATAGAACCTGACTGGTTTCACTGCTTTAAAGTTTTGTAGGAATTTTCCAATAGGTCAAACTTAACAATATCCATCTTGAAAAAAGATAAAAACAAAAACAAAAGAGAATGCATTAAAGGATGCATTATAAATAACAAGACATTATTCCATTTATCCCTTTCTACTGTGAACTAGCATCATTTCTGCATTTTCACTGCCATTGTCCACTGAGAAAATACTTCCACTGAACTACATTTCCCTTACAATTGTGTTGGAAATGTTTACTTCTAGTTGATTTTGTGTATGAAAAACTTAAGTTAGTTATCACACTGAGCACTATTTCACACCTGTGGTTTCTTTATAGGTTATATTTGTACCTAGTCAGTCCTAAGATATTAGATATACTAAATGGGTGAGGTAATATCTGTAATTGCTCAGGCCTCAGACAGGAAAACCACTGAAATGAAACAGTATCAGAGAAAGATAATGGAAAAGCTCTAGGTGGGATTACCCTACTGTAATCAACAAAGTATGTTGTAGGAGAAATTACATAGACTCATTCATGATCTGAGAGCAGTTTGGTAGTGCTTAGCACATTCTAAATAGTGATAAAATGGCCAATATGCTAATCAACTGGGAGTCCAACCTACCTGTAGCTAATTCTTCTAAATGAAAACAAGGGTGAGCGTGAAGCAGAGGTTAGAGGAACTCAAAGAATGAGCCTAGACTCTTACAGGGTGTCTCACATACACTGCAGCTATGCCTGGCTCCTAGTAAAGGAGAATGACATCATCAGGCTGCTACTATGATTTTTTTAAGAATCAACCAATTTAACAAATGCATTTCTATCTATTTTCTTAATCAGACATCCTAGGCAGACTCTACATCTCTGTTTCTTTATACTAATAGTACTTTGTGATGTCCGGGCTTTGCCATGTGCATAGCAGTACATCTTGTATAATTACCCTTTGACTGCATGGCATATTTAAGGTGGCTCCTTCATTGAACTTTTTTTAAGGCTCTGCTCCCAGTTTCACCGGGACAACTCAATTTCTTTCTGTGGTGACTTGCTCCCTGTGCAACCCCACCGCAGTCAATCAAATTACACAGGTGTAACAGAGAAATGTGGTTCCTGGCTTTCAAATATAGGGGACATTGGTCATACTATTAAGCCCGACATAAGAGCCTTTTAATTTAAATGTAATCTGCAAAAGACCAAATTACCAACAACATGTTCTCATTAATTCCTGTAAGGGATGCTCAGGCTTTGACCCCTTATTGTTCTCCTTATCGAGAAGTGGCTGAGTCATAGTATTAATAAGCCATCACTCACTTAAATGGTCATTCACTGCTGCATGGACTAAAGATAGGCTCATCCTTTTGAAGTGGGACTGGGCAAGCAAGGCTGCTGTAATGGGCTGTGATTATTTTCACTATGAATGCTCCTCTGGCTTTGAAAAATTAAAAGGAGCGCTCGTTTTCTTTCTTGAGTATTTCTCACACTGGCAAAAAAAAAATGAACACTTTGAAATGTAAATGATTTAATCTTTGCAAACCTCTGCCTGAGAGGGAACTACGACTTCATTTACAAAATGAAGACATTTTAGGAAATGATTATCATTGTAAAATTGAGGCCAGCAGGGGGTCTGAGTTCAAACTCTTAGGATATCAGCAGTGTAACAAGTTTGATCTTCCTTATGGCATTTGCTCGTGTGGGTTCCAGCAGAGAGACATTGTAAATGCGAATTTGTTCCCAGTAGTTTCGCTTAGTTAAATAAAATAGTTCTGCTCATTGTTTAAAAAAAAACAATCTAATAAAATTCATGGCAAATAAAAAATAAGATTACAATTATTTGGATTAGTACACAGTATGTGTATGTATGTAATTTAGTACTTGAAAAGTACCGACAGCTCTGAAGGTTGAACTCCTTTGTTTATCCACAACATAGGCAACAGTACTGTTATCTTTACCATACTGTCCTACAAATGTGTCTCAGACCTGATCTCGCGGGACCACCTCAAGTGGAGAAAGAGTATTTTATTTAAATGTAACCATTCAGTCCTTAGCCTCTTCTGTTAAGACTCCCAATTAATGCCAGTCATAGTGCTGGTTTTTGTGATATATAGTAGGTCCCTTAGGAACTGGCAGAGCAGATGTAACAACTTTCAGTGATTAATAATCTAGACCGTGATCTGAAATCTGATCTGGATGGACAGATCCCTGCACACACATGCAATTCGACTGAGAATACTGAAGCGTCATAGAGGAAGAGGGATCAGTCTGTATGAATTGCACCTTAGGAGAGAGAAGTTAGAGAAGATTTCCCCTGGTGACCTTAGGATGGGATTCAATGCTCTCACCCGCTTTACACCAGAGTAACTATACTGATTTCAGTGGAGTTGCTCCCAGTTTGCAGTAGTGTAAATGAGACTAGAATCAAGACCTTTAACTCATTACCATTCCCCCGAGCCAGCCTGTCTCCCAGTATGATTTACGCAAAAGCATGACTTAAATGTAAAATGTAAAGGCACCAAATCTTCCTCATGAAGAATCCCTGCTGTTACTTTGATCTCACTCTAAAAATTGCATGCATGCAATTTTGGCGACATTCAGAAGTTTAAGCGGTTGAATGCATCTACACATATAAGGACAAAATACTGCATTTACCAGTATTCAATATCTCACCATGATAAAAGTGACTTGAGAATTAAGAGCTGCGTGTGCAGAATGCACACGGTATATATTGAATAAGCTCTGCAGGGCTAAGCAACGGTGCTGGTCCAGACCAAACTTTTGAGGTTTTCCTTGTACTAATCGCAAGGAGAAAAATATCTGTGTTTTACTATTCTATAAAGACAAAGAAAATATGCACTTTAGTTAAAAAAAGCTGTTGAAAATGTCCACAACATGTAGAAAAATAAAGAAACTTTTTAATATGATGCAAAAAAAAAAAAAAAGTGTAAACAGCATCCAGTATAAAGCCAGGCTCATTGCTTACTGTTTTTCTGCGCTTAAGCAGGTGTTTTGTTCATGTGCACCGAAGTGTGAGGCAGCTGTTCTCTCTAAGGTATGAAGGAGTCCATTGTGAACAACAGTCAGCTTTGGTTCCAAGGCAAGTTTGTAAATTGGACAATCCTAGTAACAGAGGTAAGTTCCACGCACTTCCTTTTGGACAGGACTTCTTTTGCTTAGTACAGCTACACACCTGACAGGTGTTGCAGACTCAGAGTCAAAGATGAGGGTGTGTAATCAGAAACAAAGGTGAGAAAGAAAGCCCCGTGGAGTAAATCTGGTCTTTAGCACACATTATGTCAACTGTATCTAAATGATTGCAGTACAAAAGTGCTATTTGGTGGTTTTTATGAGTTCTAAGTGCCACTGACCTGAAAGATACTCATTCAGTGGAGGACTGACCTCTTACTGCTGAGTACTATGTCCTATGATATTTTAAATAGCTAATTACATATGATGCCTATAACAGAAGATTACTCTGTTGGCTGATGGGCATTGTGGCTAGACTGGAGGCTATGGGACTGATGAATATGAAATACGAATATGTAGGCTAGTGAAGAAATAGCACTGAAGAGGGCTCCTGAAAGTTATACTAGATTGTGAACTCTCTAGGGCAGACTGTGTTTGTTTTACTCATTTGTACAGAGCCTTGCACAATGGAGCCTTTATCCCAACTGTAATAGAAAGAAGTTTTTTTAATGGACTGTAGTTAGTCAAAATCCATTGAGCATTCCAGTGAATTCTGAATTCCAGAGCATTCAGTGAATTCTGAAACCTCAAGTCTCAAATCAATAGGGTGTGACTTCCTCAGTCTCTAAGGAGATTTGATCTGATAGTTACTGTTAATTTTTTTCCCCAGTCCTGACCAACAAGACTTGCTGAATACTGAACCCTGATTATTTTTGCAGGCCAAGAAGAGAGACTGTAAAGCAGTGTTGCCAACTCTCATGATTTGTGTCATGAGTCTTACAATAATTATTGGTTTCAGAGTAGCACCTGTGTTGTTCTTTTTGCAGATACAGACTAAGAGTACTTGTGGCACCTTAGAGACTAACAAATTTATTTCAGCATGAACTTTCGTGAGCTACAGCTCACTTCTTCGGATGTACAGAATGGAACAAACAGACAGGAGATATTTATGTATGAATATCTCCTGTGTGTTTCATTCTATGCATCCGAAGAAGTGAGCTGTAGCTCACGAAAGCTCATGCTGAAATAAATTTGTTAGTCTCTAAGGTGCCACAAGTACTCCTGTTCTTTTTGATGATAATTATTGTTTCCCTTAAAGCCCCAGCTCTTGGAGTCAAGTGGATATGTGATGACTTCAGCCTTTGTTCTTAAAGAAAAAGTACATTTCTAGCTCTTGTGGCTGTGGAGAAAGCTTCAAAATGTGACCCCCATGCACCTAAAGACTCAAAAAGCAGCAGGCAAATAAAAAGAACACCAAATCTAATTTTTTTTTTACATAATCTCCTTATTTTAAAGCCAATCTCATGATTTTTGAACATTTGGGGTTGGCAATACTGTTAAAGTTCCTCCATCAAATGTTTTTATACACAGTATTCATATAGATCAAATGTCTCAGTATGAACGTCACCCTCCATGGACTGCCATTAAACATGTGGCAATAAACTAACGACAACAGGCATCTTTAACCTAAGTTCCTTTTAGCTCAGCATTTTGGACAAATAACTCACTGTTTGACACTAAGGGTTGGGGGAAGCTGAAATAAATGTGTAACATGTTGCTTCATTCTCTATTGGTGAGCTTCTAATTTTAAGGAAGAACGGAATTTAGCCACTGGGATTCTCTAAGAATTGGCTGCTTTGAACTAACCTGCAAATACTTTGCTATGGTTAATTCACTATCAATGCAAACTATTTCCAAGTTGTTGTTTTCTTAATATTGTCTTTAGTGGCAGATATTTTACATATTTGAAGTCTTTTTCATGTTAGCCTAATGAACGGCTGCTGTAATCCACCAGGGGAACATATATTTGAGTTTTCATTCATGCTTTATAAAGTATTGTCACAGTTAAGCACAAAGGAATAATCTGATTGTTTCCCAAATAGCAAGAACACATCATGATTGAAGGATTCCTTCTGTTTAAAGCTATGCTGTGCAAAGCCTATTGAGCATGTTATCAGAGTCATCTCTGATGCCTATACTAACTACACAAAGCGGCTGTATAGATGCCACTCAAGAGCCAATTTAGTATCAAATGGTCAAGACTGCTGACTTGCATATTACAAATATCACAAGATATTCTCAACCTGATTTAATATAAATACATAAATAAGAGGCAAAACTCTGGGTTGCTCCATTTGTAATTAAAATAGGTCTGAATTTGAATCGATGTTTTATGATTTTGTTTGGCGAGCACTTGAAAAGCGCCGCCACGGATCCAGTGCCTTTGCCTTTCACAAGATAATGTGAAATTTGTATAAATGGGCAAAAGAGCATTAGATTACATCACCTCGTAGGTCAGCTGGAAAAGCAAGAGCATTAAGCTCGAGTTTTCCACAATATGTATTCCGACTATGAGAAAGCGGAGTGAAAGGCAAAAAACAGGTGTTACAGGACACAGTGTGAGAAATTATGTTAGGGGATGATTGTAGCAAAGGGGTTAGATTCCCTCTGCTATCTTTCTGTGGTCAGACACTAAAACTACCAGGGGCGGTCCTCATATGTTTGACCTCTGGGCAAAGATAACTCTTTCATACCCTCTGTTCCACTTTTCCACTTTGTATCCAAGCTCTCTGCTATAAAATGTAAAACCAGCACATAGAACATGCTGCTTTGGAGGTCTGCCACTTGCATTCAGGCAACCATTTGTACTTTTGCAGGCGTAATCAATCTCCTGTTGCTATCAGCAGGAGAGTGGAGCTTTGCTGCTTTATGGCTTAAAAGTAGTTTTGTGCAAATTCTACTCTTCCCTCCGCCCGCCCCGCTTTTAGCTCCACTACTCATAGGACTTTCAGGGACATAGGCTAGAGCGGAGAAAAGAAGCTTGTTTGATTTAAGTATAGAGGGTTTTTTTGTGTGTGTTTATATTTTCTCTGCATCTATTAAGGGGTGTGGGGGAGAGACTTCATTTATATGTTAATATTAGCCGGCACCCTGACTAAACTGACAGAACTATTTCATGGGAAGCTGACAAATTTTGTCAGCTAGGCTATACTTCCACATCTCAATGGTGGCAATAATCTTGATTAGCAAAACAATTGGGGGGCCAAAGGAGTCCTGCTGCTCCAAAGGCCCTGCTCTCAGGTTACAGTTTGCTAATGTGATGAATCCAGAGAGTCCTTCAAGCTTGAAAAAATTCTCAAAAGCAGTTGAATTTAGGCAAATGAAGGGAACCATTTTGGGAGTTGGACAAAAGGGGTTAATTTGATTGACCATGTCTCCATAGTCTTATAATAATCATTTACTTAACAAGTGCACAGAGAATCATTCCATGGAAACTGCTGGAGTTAACAGAGGATGTTTGAATGGAATATCTGTTTATTCCAGATGAATGGGAATTTTAGCCAAAAATCAACCCATCATTTCTGCCTGTAATATTGGGTCTTACTTAGAAACAGCAGCAAAATTAAAAGGATTACAAACACTTTATGATGGCATCTTCTATGAAGCAATCTGGGCTTCTATTTTTCATTAGCTTGCTGCATTACTAATTAAACCTTTGGAAATTAATTGCTCTTGTACTGAGGAAATGAAACTGCCTTATAAAGGCTTAAGCAGTCTTATTTTCAGTGTTATTTATGGCACCTATTTCTCCCTGCAAACAAGTTATTTATATCTTCACCTTATTTGAATCAAGTAGGCATCATTATTACATTCAGGATCCAAATTCTGCTCTCCTGTACACTTGTTTAAAACTGGGGCAGCTCCACTGCTATCAGTGGAGTCACTCTGCATTTGCATTCATCTAACAGAACAAAATTTGGCCCACTGGAATTACAGGCTCACAGGAATTAATCTGGCCCATTCGGGCATAATATGCAAAATCCAAACGTTAGACATATGGGTGCAACTCATATTGGAGTTGTTGTGCCAAATTCTACAGTTATGTGTGTGTAAGTTGCATATAAAACAGATATCAGTGTAATGGAGGGTGTAATATAGAGAAGGCCATCCCACACTTTACACCCTCTGATAGTTGCTTTCCTGCTACATACACAACCTTGACATGTAATTTACACTCCTTTTTCTACAGAACTGTACATTACCACTTACATTGTGATTTTTATCCCTGTAGAATTTAGCCCAATGTGTATACAAATAATAAGCATACCTGTGAAATGCAATGATATGTCTTTTTTTTTGGTTAAAAACAAACAAACAAACAAAAAACTTTCCTACCTATGGCAATCATAGCAAATCTTTTAAATTTGCATGGAGCTGGTACACATTGAACATCTTTAGCTTTAACAGCTCTTAACTCTATAATTTTATTACATATTCTGCAAGCATGGAGAAGGGACCAGGTTAAATCAGAGAGAAGAACAAGATAAACTATTTGTGCTTTTGCTTCCTGTTCTTTGAAGTTTAGTACCATAAATGCCGTTATGATGGAAATTCAAACTTTTCTGAGCCAGTCACTTGTGACCAATGTGCTGTAAATACATTCATAACTCTGCCTTAAATCTCGAAACTCATTTATTCTGTGTTGTTTAGAAACAATGAGCAAAGTTTTCAAATGTAGTTAACTGTGTACAGTAAGAAGGTATTTATTTTAACTCTCTGGGCCAAATTTGTGAGAGCAAATACAGGGGAACATTTTTCAAGCACTGTCTTCCGCACATTTAAGATGTATCATATAAACAAGCAAAATCCTTTTATCTAAATAGGTTATGTATGTGTATGGTAAATTCTATCCACCACAATGTTGAAAAATGAACATGCAGAGTTGCACGTCCATAAATGGAAACCAGGTGGAGGCTTCCTTGAAAATTCGTCTTCTTGATCCTGAGTCTCCTGTCAGTAGCATAATTTTTATGGTGCTTTAACTCCATTGATTTAAATGAAGATACTTCCAATAGACACCAGTGTAGATGAGAGGATGGTCAGGTCCCTTATATCTAACCAGGGGTATGTCCAGACTACCTGGTAGCGATCAATCTATCGGGGATTGATATATTGTGTCTCGTCTAGACGCGATATATTGATCCCCGAATGCACTCCCATTGAGTCCGGAACTCCACCAGGGTGCGCAGCGGAAGCAGAGTCGACGGGGGAGCCGCAGCTGTCAATCCCGCGCTGTGAAGACAGGAGGCAAGTTGAAATAAGATACATCGACTTCCCATAGCTGAAGTTGCGTATCTTACATTGACCTCCCCTCTCTAATGTAGATCAGGCCCAGGAAATGGATACTGAAACAGCATCAGAGGGTGTCATAATGATTTGGCACTTAATCCTGACTTTACTCAGGCAGAGCCCTCTTTAATGCCAGGTGGAGATCTGCCTGAGTAAAGGGTTCAGGAATGGACTTATCGAGCCTTTGAAGACCTTAAACCACATTGGCTAAATCACCATTGTAAACAAACACTTATTTTTTGCAGATTTTATCCAGCAAAACAATGGTTTTCAGAGATTGACAAGACATATAACAAACAAAATAATCATGAAGAAGTAAATCCAGTGTCCTAGGGAATTAAAACTACAGCGGGGAGAGGGGTTTACTAACATGCAACATCCTGGCAACCCGCATCAAGCAGACTTAAAGGAGAGAGTTGTTTCCTCTTCTTTTTAACAGCTCTGCTCGCTGACTCATTTTTTTCTGTACTTCATTTTTCCAGATGTTCATAACTGAATTAATTTTTTTTAAAGGAGCCCAGAGTGCTGTTTTATACCAGTTGTCACATGATGCCATAGTGACACAGAAACAAAAAAGGAAAACATCATATTACATCATTGACATCATATTGTTACAACTTCATTAAGAACTAGGGCTGTCAAGTGATTAAAAAAATTAATTGTGATTAATCACGCTATTAAACAATAATAGAATACCATTTATTTAAATATTTGTGGATGTTTTCTACATTTTCAAATATATTGATTTCAATAACAACGTAACACAAAGTATACAGTGCTCATTTTATATTTATTTTTTATTATAAATATTTGCACTGTAAAAATAAATGTGTGATGTCCTATTAACCTTATAATGTTTCTTATAATTTGCATATCTTAACTGAGACCTCATTGCTTCCCTTTTCTTTTTCCAAATCCATCCACAGATGTATCAGTACTCTGCAGCTGTGAGTTCCGCAGGTGAACGCTAGGCTGTGCATACAGAAATATTTCCTTTGATTGGTTTTTGATGTACTGTGCTTTCATGTCAGAGGGTGAATCAGAAGGACTGCCTGACCAGTTTTCATATAGTTCATAATTTTCTGCAGGTGACAAGCCTTTCACGTGTTCCAGGGAAGGGAAAGAAAGAAAGACAGATAGATAGAGACCTGCTTTTGATGGCTGACTGGAAGCCTTGATTTAGATGGCAAGCCACCAGCTTGTTACATTCTGAGCTCCCAAAATAGAACAATATACTTGCTATTTATTTTTAATCTTTATTTCTTTTATTACATCACCATATCATATCGAGTCATT
>NC_133787.1:14645854-14718203 GCF_003597395.2 Chelonoidis abingdonii | reverse complement strand
ACTGTGATGTCCGGGCTTTGCATGGCATGCGGTCATCTTGTATAATTCTTTGTGCTTGCTATTTAGGTGGTCCTTCATGACTTTTTAGGCTCTGCTCCGTTTCCGGACATCATTTCTTTCTGTGGTGTGTCTGTGCAACCCCGGTCAATCAATACAATGTGTAAGGATGTGGGTTCTGGCTTTCATCTAGGGACATTGGTATATATTAGCGACATAGGCCTTTTAAGTTTATGTAATTGCAAAGACAAATACAAAATGTTTTCATTATTCTGTGGTTGTAGGCTTTGCTTTTGTTCTCCTTATCGAGAGTGGCTGGTTGTTATACCATTCTCACAATGGTCATTCACTGTGCATGGATTAAAGATAGGTTTCTTTTGAGTGGGATGGGCAAGCAAGGCATGCATTGTATGGGCTGTGTTTTTCACTGAATGCTCTTCTGCTTTGAAAATTACAGGGCGCTCGTTTTCTTTTTGAGTATTTTCTCCACTGAAAAAAATTGAACCTTTGAATGTAATGATTTTCTTTGGCCCTCTTGTCCTGAGAGGGAATCGACTTTTTAACGATGAGACATTTATGGGAATGATTTCATTTAATTGGGCCGAGGGGGGTCTTGGAGTTCATTTTAGGTATCGCCCAGTGTACATTTATTCTTTCCTTATGGCTTTGCTCGTGTGGGTTCCAGCGGAGCTTTGTAATGCCGATTTGTTCCCAGTGTTTTCGTGTTAAATAAATGTTCTGTCATTGTTTTAAAAAAACATCTATAATTGGCAATAAATAAGGATTACAATTATTGTTAGTACACGTGTGTATTTGTAATTGTTTGAAAAGTACCCTTGGAGGTTGAATCCTTGTTTATCCACATAGGCAACAGTTGTTATCTTTCTACTGTCTACCAGTGTTCCGACTGATTGCGGGACATCAAGTGGAGAAGAGTATTTTTTAATGTAACATTCGTCCTTAGCTTTTTGTTGATCCATTATTGCCAGTCATGTGCTGGTTTTTGGATTTAGTAGGTCCTTGGATGGCAGAGGCCGATGTAATTTCGTGTTTATTCTGATGTGATCTGATCTGATTCGGTGGAGATCCTGCACACACTGCATTGACTGGAATACTGGGTATAGGGAAGAGGGATCGTCTGTTGATGACCTTTAGAGGAGAGTTAGAGAGATTTCCCTGGTGACTTTGGATGGGATTCATGCTCTCCGCTTTTCACCAGATTACTGATTTCGTGGGTTGTTCCGTTTGCGTAGTGTAAAGCGTGAATAAGCCTTTTCATTACTTTCCCCGAGCCGCCTGGTCTCCCGTATGATTTACGCAAAGATGTTAAATGTAAATTGTCAAGGCCAATTTCCTGAGACTCCTTGTGTTCTTTTGATTCACTCTAATGCTGATGCATTTTGGCGACATTAGAGTTTTAGCCGGTGAATGATTTCTACCATTAGGCAAATACTGTTTCCCAGTATTCATTCTCACATTGATAAAGTGACTTGGAATAGGCGCGTGTTGCAAGAATGCACCGGTTATTGAAAGTCTGCAGGGTAGCGAACGTGCATGGTCGAACTTTGAGTTTTCTTGTATATCGCAGTGAGAAAATATCTGTGTTTACTATCATAAGACAGAATATGCCTTTAGTTAAAAAGCTGTTGAAATGTCCACATGTAGAAAATAAAGCATTTTTAATATGATGCCAAAAAAAAAAGTGTAACGACTCCGTATAAAGCCGGCTCATTGTTCTTTTTTCTGCGGCTTAAGCAGGTTGTTTTGTTCTGTGACCGAAGTGTGGGCGCTGTTCTCTTAGTTTGAAGGGTCTTGTGACCGTAGCTTGGTTCCAGGAGTTTGTCAATTTGGGACATCTGTAAGAGGTGTTCACGGCACTTCCTGAGGATTCTTTTGCTTGTACGTTACCCACTGAAGGGTGTTGCAGCTAGGTCAAGATGAGGGGGGGCTGTGTATCCAGAAACCCAGGTGAGAGAAGCTGGAGTAATCTGGCTTTTGCACCTTATGTCACTGTATCTAAATGATTTGCAGAGTGTATTTAGGTGGTTTTTTATGTTTAATGCTGACTTGAAGATTATTTCAGTGAGGAGCCTTTATGCTGGTACTATGTCTTGATATTTTAAATTAGTTATTTATGATGCCTTTCGAGTTACTTGTGGCTGTGGGCTTGTGGCTGATGGAGGCTATGGGATGTGATATGTGAATTCGAAGTTGTAGGCTCGTGAAGAACTGCATGAATGGGTCTGAAGTTATATAGATTGTGATCTCGAGGGCGACTGTGTTGTTATCCATTTTACAGGCTTGCACAATGGAGGTTTATCCCAACTGTATAAGTTTTTAATGAAAGACTTTTAGTTCAAATCCATGGATTCCAGTGATTCTGATTCCGAGCTCGTGAATTCTGAACCTCAGGTTCAATCAATGGTGATCTCGTCTCTGAGATTTGATTGATGTTATGATTCCCAGTTGACGCAGTGGAACTACCTGTATTTTAGGCGAAGAGAGACTGTAAGAGTGTTGCCACTATGTGTCTGAGTTTAGATTTTATTGTTTCAGGTAGCGTGTTGTTCTTTTTTCGATTTAACTAGTGTACTTGTGGACTGAGCTAAAATTATTCGTCATGACTTTGTGGTAGCTCTTGGTACGGTGGAACAAACGCAGAGGTGTCTCCTGTGTGTTTGTTCTTATGATCGAGCGTGGAGCTGTAGCTGGAGTTTGCATAATTTGTTGTCTATGGTGCCCAAGTACTCTGTTCTTTTTGATGATTAATTATTGTTCCAGCCCGCTTTTTGGGTCAGTGGCTATGTTGGCTTCAGCTTTGTTTTAAGATAAAGAAGTGGTGAAGCTTCAAATGTGACCCCCATGATAAGATCAAAGGAGTCCATAAGAACACAATATACTTTTTTTAGCCAATTCTGATTTTTGAATTTGGGGTTGGCATTGTTAAGTTCTCCTCAGTTTTTATACACGTTTTAAGTCAAATGTTCAGTATGCCGTCCCCATGGATGCCATTAACTTGGCAATATCGAGCACAGGCTCTTTCTGTTCCTTTGTCAGCTTTTGGAAATCTATGTTTGACACTAAGGTTGGGGAAGTGGATTGTGTAATGTGTTCTTCTTATTGGTGAGCTTCATTTAGGGACGGATTTGCCATGGGATTCTCTAAGCATTGCTGGCTTTGAATTAACTGCAATACTTTGTATGGTTAATTCCTATCCTGCAATATTCAGGTTTTCTTATTTGTCTTTCGTGGCGATATTTTACTATTGAAGTTCTTTTTATGTTAGCTATGAACGGCTGTGTTCCAAGGGGACATATAGGATTATGCTTTAAGTATGTCACAGTTAGCAGATAATTGTTGTTTCATAGCAGAACTCATGTTGAGTGATTCCTTTGTTTAGCTATTGCTGTTTGCAAAGCCTATGAGCATGTTACGAGATCTTGTGCCTTTAAACTACCAAAGCGGTGTTAGTGCGACTCAGGCATTTGATCAAATGGTCAGTGTGGATTGCATTTCCTTCCAGTATTCTCAACTAATTTATATTATATAGAGCAATCTGGTTGCTCCATTTTGTACTTGAATAGGTCTGGATTTGAATCGATGTTTTGATTTTTGTTTGGCGAGCTTGAAAGCGCGCTGCCCCGGATCAGATGCCTTTAGCTTTCAAGTATTTGGAATCTCTCGTTATGGCAAAAGTGATTAGTTACATTCACTCGTAGGTAGCTGGAAAGCAAGGCTAGCGAGTTTTTCCAATATGTATTCGCTATGGAGCGGGGTTGAAGGCAAAAAGGTGTAAGCACGTGTGAGAAACTTTTTTGTTAGGTATGTTGTTGCAGGGGTTTAGTCCCTTTGCTTCTTCGTTGTGTCGCCTAACTACCAGGGGCTGGTCTCATTGTTGACCTGTGGGCAAGATACTCTTTCATACCTCTCTGTTCCTTTTCATTTGTATCCAGCTCTTGCTATAATGTAAACAGCATGACTGTGCTTTGGGGTCTCCCTTGGTTCAGGACCTTTGTATTTTGTGCAGGTCGTTTTATCCCAATCTTTCTGTTTGCTATCAGCAGGGTGGGGCTTTTGTGCTTTTGGGCTTATAGTAGTTTGTGCTCTTTACTCTTCTCTCGCGCCCGCTTTTAGCCTCCCTATATTGTTTCGGCTAGGCTAGAGCGGGGAAAGAGCTTGTTTGATTATAGTTATAGAGCAGGGTTTTTTTGTGTGTGTTTTATTTCTCTGCATTTTTGGTGTGGTGGGGATGATGTCATTTATTGTTAATTTGATCGGCACCTTGACTGACAGGACTATTTCTGGGAAAGTCTGACAATTTTTGTCAGTAGGCTGTATCTTCCATCCACGGTGGGGCATTAATCTTGATTGTAAAATTGGGGGGCCAAGGGGTCTGTGCTCCAAAGGCCTTTACTCAGTTTTTCAGTGTCTTGCTAATTGTGATAATACTTAACAGAGATGTCTTAGCTTGGAATAATTCTCAAAGCAGTTGATTATTAGGATGAGGGTCGTTTTGGGTTTGGCCAACAAGGGTTAATTTGATGACTGTCTCCATGGTTTTATATTATTGTCTTAAGTGCCGAGTTTATGGAATGCGGAGTCACAGGGATGTTGAATGGATTCGTTTCGTGATGGGATTTTGCCAATCACCATTTCTGCCTGTATATTGGGTCTTACTTGAAACGCAGCAACTTAAAGGATTCACACTTTATGGCATTTCTATGGAGCAATCTGGGCTTTATTTTCTTGCTGCTGCATTATATTAACTTGGTTAATTGTTCTTTTGTATGAGGAATGATGCCTTTAAGGCTTAGCAGTCTTTTTTCAGTGTTATTATGGCCTATTTCTCCCTGCAACAGTTATTTTTCTTCCCTTATTTGAATCGTAGGCCTATATTCTTCGGATCCAATTTGCTTCTGTCACTTGTTTAAACTGGGCGCTCCTGCTATCAGTGGAGTCTTGATTTGTTATCTAAAGAAGCAAATGTGGCCCACTGGTTACAGGTCCGGATTATCTGGGCCTTAGGGCTTATATGAAAATCAAGTTAGGAATATGGGTGCATCTTTGAGTTGTTGTGCCAATTCTCGTTAGTGTGTGTAGTTGCATAAAGTACAGTTGTAATGGGGGTGTATATTGAGAGGCATCCCACACTTTACCCCTCTTATAGGTTGTTTTCTGTACATACAAACGTTGATGTTATATTACCCTACTTTTCTAGAACTTTATTACACTTATTGTGATTTTTTTACTCCCTTGTAGTTCGTGCATGTGTTACATAACTATAAGTATACTGCTAGAATGACAATGATGTCTTTTTTTTTGGTTAAACACAAAAACGAAAAACTGTGTACCTATTGGTCAATCTAGCAAATCATTTTCTTTGCATGGAAAGCTGGTGACACACTCTTTGACTTTTGCTTTACAGCTCTTTTATCTTTTATTTTATTACTATTCTGGCAGCTGGAGAAGGGTCAGGTTAATCGAGAGGAGAACAAGATATTATTTGTCGCTTTGCTTTCCTTCTTTGAGGTTTAGTAGCGGTAAAGTGCGTTGATGTTGGGATTCAATTTTCTGGGTCATTGGTGACATGTGCTGTATCTTTCTCTGCCTTAAATTCCGGAAACTTTTTTCTGTGTTTTTTGACATGGCAAGTTTTCAATGTAGTTAACTGTGTACAGTAGGTATTTATTTTAACTCTTGGGCCATTGTGAGCATACGTGGGTTTTAGCCTGTCTCGCAATTTTAGATGTCTTAGAACGCAACCTATTTTATTCTCAACTGGTTTGTTGTGTATGGGTAAATTCTGTCCCCAATGTTGAAATGACATTGCAGCTGCCGTCTAAATGGAACCCAGGTGGAGGCTTCCTTGAATTGTCTTCTTGTCCTGGTTCTGTCGAGCATATTTTTGGTGCTTTATCTTTGACTTTATATGAAGATACTTTCATAGACGAAGTGTAGATGAGAGGATGGTAGTCCATATCTCCGGGGTTGTCCAGTATGGTAGCGATAATCTATGGGTTGTTATATTGTGTCTCGTCTTGAGCGCGATATATTGCTCCTCGATATGCCGCCATGAGTCCGGAACTATCAGGGTGCGCGCGGAGCGAGTGCGGGGGAAGGCAGCTGTCATCGCGCTTTGTGAGACAGGTGGCAGGTTGAATTATAGGCTCTTCGGATTCCCATAGTGAAGTTGGTCTCTTACATTGATCTCCTTCTAATGTAGTCCGCCAGGAAATGTTACTGACAGCTAGAGGGTGTATAATATTTGCACTTATCCTGCTTATAGGCAGAGCCCTCTTTAATGCAGGTGGGAATCTGCCTGAGTAAGGTTCAGTGGCGATTATGAGCTTAGATCGCTTAACACATTGGGCTATCCTTGTACCAATTATTTTTTGAGTTTTTCCGCAAATGGTTTTCAGGTGCAGAACATTTATTCACACATAACTTAATCATGAAGATAGGTATACTCCCCGTGTACTTACGGGAATTAAACTTACGGCGGGGAGAGGGGATTTTATAACTGCAAATCTGGCCCGATCAGCGAGTCTTAAAGAGGGAGTTGTTTTTTCTTTTTAACAGCTTCTGTCGTGACTCATTTTTCTGTACTTTTTTTCCGGTTCGTAATGACTAATATTATTTGTAAAGGAGTCAGAGTGCTGTTTTATACCCGTCTTGATGCCATTTAGTGACGAAACACATAAAGGAAAATTATTATACATTCATTGTGTCTTTGTTACTTATAAGAACTAGGGCTGTCAAGTGATAAAAATTAATTGTGATTATCCCTATTAAAAATAATGATCATTTATTTATATTGTGTGTGCTTTTTACTTTTCATATATGTGTTTCATAACAAGTAACACAACGTATTCAGTGCTCTTTATATTTATTTTTTATTGATATTTGTGTTAAAAGATCAAAGATATTTTTCAATTTTCTCTGTAAACTACTGTTCCATTATATAATGGAGATGATTCATTGGTATTTAGTTACCAAAAAACTGCATTTCTCAAAATTAATACATAGTAAAATTTAGAGGCTACAGTAGCCCTGTTTACTTTTTTGTTCATTTAGTCCTCGGACACAGCTGTTTCCATTTGCGGAGTATCTGCTGCCTCTCGTTTACTGTCAGCGGAAGTTGAGACAGGTGTCACATGCATTGTAAGTGAGTGCAAGATATTTATGGCGATGTTGTTAAAGATTATATGCCTTATGTTTCAACCTTTGGGACTTGGTCCTGTTTGGGGTTTGTCTTTGATCAAGCAGTGGGACGAATGTTCACTTTTATCATTGGTCGATTGCACGGGTTGATTTTTCTTTTTGGTGTCTGTTCTGTAGTTTCGGGTGGTTCTTTAGTTTCTAAAGCATGTGTCAATTAGATCTTCGATTCGGAGGCCTTCGATCTTAACCTTGGTGTCAGTCTGTGCATCTTTTGAAATTATTTGGTACCTTCTCGGTTTTGTTTCTCTGCGTGAAAGTGTTTTAAATGACTGTGTGGTCCCATTCCGAGTGCTTACATTAATTATGGACAGATTGGTCAGGGGCATTCATGAATTCCTATTTTTTTTTATCTGCGCCGTCAATTGTTGAATTGACGTGTCTCTGAAATGGTAGCTGCACATGTAGGGGGATATGAATGTTTTTCGGGCAGTATTATTTGCCATGCGGCTTACAAAAGTGCTGCCTTGTTTTCTTATGGGTGACTGTGTAGAAGCTGGCAGCTTTCCTAAGTAACAAGTTTGATGCGAGGTAGGTTGAGTGGATTGTTGTCTATTTTACTTGTTTTGTTTTGGTGCGTTATGTTACAAAATTCTAATTCTAGTTGCACTTCGATTAAGAAATGGCATTATGGTTTGTATTGAGTGAACTGAAATTATTTTGTTTTGTTTATTTTTACGTGGATATTGACAAACTATCTATAAGTTGAAATATTTGTAACAAAACTAATACTATAAAGTGAACACTGTATACTTTGTATTCTGTGTTGTAATTGAAATCAATATATTTGAAAATGTTGAAAAATATCCAAAATATTTAATAAATTTCAATGGGTATTCTGTTGCAATTAAATGCAATTAAAACAGATTAATCACAATTAATTTTTATTACAATTAATTTTTTGAGTTAATTGCGTGAGTTAACTGCAATTAATCAACAGCCCTATTAAGAACCATAAAAAAACTTTCCCCCTGTACATTGTTGATATATTTATCCAAACACTCAAGATGGAACTATTTAATGGAGATTGCTTTGAGCAATGGTATAGGTTACAGTGACAGATCAGAAGTTATGAAGGCCTGGCATGACAACGACGCTAAGGATTCTGGTTCTTATTCTCAGGCAATTTATGAACAGCATATGCATCCGATGAAGTGGGTATTCACCCACGAAAGCTCATGCTCCAAAACATCTGTTAGTCTACAAGGTGCCACAGGAGACTCTACTGCTTTTACAGATCCAGACTAACACGGCTACCCCTCTGATACATGTACATGTGTAATTCATCACTGGGAGAATCTCACAAAACTTCATTTAAGTGATTTTGTGGAAGAGATATTCAGTCCTTTGTGCATCTCACTCACAAAAACTAGCCTGATCACTGCTCATGAATGACCAAACAATGCCTCAGCTCAGCTGAAATGTTTCCAGTGAAGCTTTAAGTGAACAAGAAGCTTGAATCAAGCTCTGGAATAAAAGCCCTCCACAATTTCAAAGAAAAGATAATAGATTTGGTTTGGTTCCAAACATCGTCAGCTAGATGAACACCAAGGACAATGTTTAGTTATAGATTAATAATCCAAAGTACAAATAGTTCTGAACAAATTGGGGGAAAACATAAAACCACAATATTAAGCAAACCAGAGGCCAAAGGTCTGCCTGCAGTTACTAACCATTCTCAAGAGTTATATTTTTTTAAAAAGCGATGACACAAACTATACTTAATAAACCACTGAACTTTGCAACACAAATATTAAGGTGAATCAGCCTGAATCATATATGCTGCAAAGAATCTTGAGATGCAAAAATCAATTACAGTGCATGCAGATTGTAGTTCTCATGCAAATAGCAGTAATGAAATCACATTTAGTTGCTGAACAGGAAAATGACGATTGCTTTGTTCTCATTTAGAAGGGAGGGATTCTAAATTATGATTTAAGTTTATTATGGGAACTTCTCAAGACTTTTCATTTCTGCATACCCCTTTAAACTGGCTGGTGAAATGCAAAGTTATATGTGAAAGAATCTAGACCAAATTCCATATGAAAGAAAACTGGCCTAATCATCTCTTTATTTAGGTGGCCATGTAGCTGTAATACGTAACACCACTGGAATTCTACTTTAATTATATTCACTGTGAACTGCTTCTAAAGCATTACCTACAGAAATAACATGGGTTATGGATTGTTAAAATATCTGAGGAGTAAATGGAAAGAGAGAGAGAGAGAGATGGACTTCTTTCAACAGAAAGGTAACAGCGAGAAAGACAAATTCAGACCTAGCACAAATGGACTGCAGTTTCATATATACCAGGTCTGACTTTCACCTCACATTTTTCGATCTGTGATAATTCCTTAGTTTGTACCACTATGTCCACCATCAAGGGTGACAGCAGAAGGCACAACTCCTGTTGGCTTCAATGGGGGCTGCATGTGCATATTCTGGCCAAAAAATTTTGTTTCATGACATTTGGCACAAATAATGTCACCATTTTGTTTTGCCAAACTTCACACCTTTCCCCACAGCTTCACCACCCTAATTTTGATTTAGTTGCAATTTCCCTGAAATCTTGAACAAGTCTGCATGTTTAGTCAGCACTGAATTTTAAGCCTGGAAATTTCCTGACCAATTTGAGATCTGATAAAAACTTAAACCAGAGCTTCACATCCTTTAGACTCTGATTCTATAGTACCATTCTATATGCACTGTAACAAACTATTAACATTTTTGCAACAAACAAAGAGGCTTTTCTTTTAGTTCCCAAACAAATGACCTCTTCAAATTCATAACGAGGTATGAATCGAGCTAAATGGACTTCAAGGTGAGTCATTCATTAATCACAAACAAAACAGGACTGGAATCAAGGACACATCAGCACATACTGTAAAGGTAAAAGGTTGCACAAGCTTTTTATTTAATATTAACTACATTATGTTTTTTTTAATGTGAATTCTGAGAAGTTGATTTTCTCAGCTTGTTTGAAAGTGTTCAAAGTAACTGGCTAATCACTCTCCTCAACCGCACTTTCCCTTCAAGTTAATATTTGTTTAACAAAACTGTATCATCTGTTATGTGTTTCTCTTCCTGACGTTAGAAAGCTATGGACATATTTAGACTGAAATTATTTTGGCAATTACGTAAATACACAAGAGTGCTGGGGGAAATTTCACGATCCGAGGAGTTACGGGGACAAAGCCTCAGGTGACTAACTCCACTGGAATCAACTATTTCTTTGGAGTTATATTGACAGAGAATTTGGCCCATACCATTTAAGAAGAGGCATGCGGAGGAGGCCAATCATTGCAGTTACAGAGCTCCACTCAGTGGGGAGTGGGGAAGGAGAGAAAGCTTTAAACCAACTTTGCTGTTCTTAGCTCTTGAGACCAGGTTGGGGTCAGTAATGCAGTTTAGGGTGAGGACTTCTCTAAATTATACCTCACTGCCCCTTCAGCTTTAAAAAAAAAATCAGTCAAGAAATCAATAAAATCAATAATTCTTCTCTAACTTGTTATTGTCTATGTGAGGGGAAAATGGATTCCAGCTATGATGGCAAGCACAGTTCCTAATAGCTGTTTTGAAGGGAAATACTGATCTCTGATCTGGATGGTGGACGCTGAGCTACGAATATACAAGAAGTTGGGTTCAAAGGCCTCTCCTGATCTTATTTACACTCTTTTTACATCCGTGTAATTCCATTCACTGCAGTGGATTTACATCAGAAGGAGTCTCAAGATCTTGGGCATGAAGGGGGGTGAGCTCTCCCTCCCATACACAGCAATGTAAGACCTAGCGAGGACCCTGGTGGGCAAGGTGAGAGCTGCGTGACCCATTTGGAAAGTACCAGGTCTAATCTGAGGGGGGTTAACAGTGAGTGTCACAGGCAGAAGACAGCATATCGATTTAAGACCATATGCCAAGGTAACAGGCTTGTCCTTTATATGAGCAGACTTTTCATCTTCAGTTCTGACTTTGAAAGATGTGGAGCACAGAAGTTGGTGAGGCAGATTCACGAAACTAAACAGCATAATCACCCACAAGCTCTGTAGTCCAACCAAGACCCAAGTTCTGTTGTAAACTCAACAAATGTCGCTATTGATTACATATATATGCCAAGAGTTCAGTGGTGACCAAGCCTGGCTCTCTTTGCACTAGATGTGCAACAAAACAAAGGTCAGCTGGGTACTTTGTATTTTCATAGGAAGAGTGAATAGTATTTGGACAGCAGACGAAATTAAATTCAACAGCTGCACCTGTTGCATCCAAAGCTGAAATTCATATTGTCTGAACATACTTATTCTGTGAGCGTATTTGACTGAAAGGTTCAGCAGCACCTTGAGACACTTTCAATAAACAAAGGCAAGAGAAAGTGATTTAAAGACATGGGGCCACGCTGCGACATTGCACCTGTGCAATGAAGGAACTGAGTGGAGATCTTCTGCCCTGGGCCTCAGAGTAAGGCAGACTGCCATAAGGAGAGCAGGAAACAGCACTTTTTACACATGGGGCAAATGAAGCAGTCTGCTTTCTCCATTGATCCTGCTGCAAAACACTAGCGGCCATACTGGGACTGAGGTAAGATGGGATTCTGGCCACCCCATCAACTACATTTTTCAGGGGATCATTGGATGCTGCGGGGTATGCTAGCCAACCTCTCACCCCCAAAATGTAGGGAGTGTTAGAGTCAGTACAGTGCGTGGCTCTACATTTGTGCATAGTGAGAAGAGGAGAAAGGGAAGAGGTCTTCCTAGCAGTGCATGTGCACAGCTGCTCAGACAGTCCAGTGATGGGCATGATCTAAAAACTTTTCATATAATTGTTCTAGAATTTCCATCAACTTGCCTGTTTTTCTGAAAGCTCTCCTCCAGGAGAGGGCAAATTAGGCAATATGTTCCTCTCTGAGACGTACCGTGGACCTATTATCAACACCGTGGATACTTCAGATAAAGAGCCAAATACTGGCCCATTGTATAAATGGCTCCAAAACAGATATGTAATGTGATGCAAAACAGCTCTATTGTGAGCCCTTAATCCGACAAGGAATCCTCCCTCCCTCCCATCACACACCATAGTAGCCCTGAAGCAGGGTTACTATTACTCATCTGGAGCACCGGTGAGTCAGGAGGGTGACAATGTCAGAAACCCCCTGAGGTGGTTCTTGGGGCACTGGTGATCAATAATATTGAGTCACCACTCTCAGGGCAGATTATTCAGAGTGATCTGGATTGCTTGGTAAACTGGATACAAGCAAATAATATGTGTTTTCATACAGCCATACAGATATATAAAGTTATACATCGAGGAACAAAGAATGTAAGCCACATAGAGATGGGGACTCTATCCTGGAATGCACTATCTCATAGTGGATAATCAGCTGAACATGAGCTCCCAGTGCGACGCAATGGCCAAAAAGACTGATGTGATCCATGGATGTATAAATAGGCTAATCGCAAGCAGGAATAGGGAAGTTATATTACCTCTGTATTTGGCACTGGTGAGACTGCTGCTGGAATACTACGTCCAGTTCTGCTGTCCATGGTTTAAGAAGGATGCTGATAAATTAGGGAGGATTCATGAAAGAACCACAAGAAATATTAAGGGACAAAACTTTAATAATGGATTTCAATAACAGACTCTTCAGTTTAGCAGACAAAGGTATAACAAGATCCACTGACTGGAAGCTGAAGCTAGACAACTTCAGACTAGAAATGGGGTGCCATTAAAAAAAAACAAAACAGTAAGGGTTACTAACTACTGGAACAATTTACCAACAATAGTGGTGGATTCTCCATCACTCCCAATTTTTAAATCAAAATTGGAAGATTTTCAAACAGATAGTCTCTATTCAAAAAAGAATCGGCTTGTGACTTGTGTTATGCAGAGATCAGATGAGATAATGACAGTGGTCTCTTCTTGTGTTATAATCTGTGAAATCTATTCTTGCCCTTGTCAGTGCTGGATGGACAGTTCTCATTGCCAGGTAAGGAGCCCTACACACACTAAATGTTCAGACCACACATCCTTGTGCTCTTGACTCATCATGGCATAAGAATAAAGTGTCTTTTGTAGCATATCACATGTCTCTTGGAGCCCCACCTCTTTGGAGGCTTTGGGGAAATCTCAGAATCAAGGAGGAAATGTCCAATTCCACAGAATCTGGCCTTTAGCAATAAAGATATGAGAGGCAAACATTGCCCTTAGCTTTTCAAGTGTGTTGAGTTATCTCCCAGACTACACTTTAAATGAAGAAATACAAAATACTATGTCCTCTTACGTAATCAGTCCCATGATCATGTTTTTCATACCTTATCTGAATAACCGATGCAAGTCCTGGAGGGCTGCTGTGGTATCTTTTTCCATAATAATCCCATCACCTTTCATCTGTTAATAATTAGCTACATAATCCATGTGTCATGTTATATAGTCATCAAAAAGTGCTGCTACCTACATGTAACACACACAAAACAGTATGAGAAGATACTTTTAAAAAGAATAGAGAACCTTAAACATTAATAAGTAGAAAATCTGGGAAATTAAAGTATTTTTCTTCCCTTTTTTTATAATAGCCTTTCATTCTTTTTATGATTTTGTCTTTGAAAGCTCTTTCTGTGGATGACAGTTGATATTGTTCTTCCATCCTTCTGCAGACAGCATTAGGGAGGGAGAGAAAAAAAAACTATTGTAGAGCTTCTCGTCTCTGCAACATGATTTTTATAATTAATATATACAACCGAGCAGAGACAGGTACGTTATAATGAAGTGCAATTAAGAGGTGTTTGTTCCTGTCCCACACATAAGATGACTATAATTTCCCTGGCTGTTTAGAAGTCAACCATTATCATTATATTTCACACATATCTTTTCTACTTTTTTTTTCGCGCACTCCTGATTTTGTTTATTTTCAATTAAAATACCAAACAAACATGCGTTTGGAAAATCTGATATTCCGTTAACTTCATCTTTTAATTATACGTCTTAGCAATCATTAAATCTAACATCCCACTCACAAAACCAAATTCTGTTCCAATGTAAATCCGGAATAACTCCATTCATGCCTATGGAATTATACCGCATTTACACTGAGGTAAAGGAGAACAGAATTTGCTCTGTCCCCAGTCAGTCTGGCTCACATGCAACTTCTGAGTTATTAATCAATTAATTTTAAAATTAACTTACCATAGAACAGTGGGTTTAGTTTACCAAAGCTGAGTTTAGACTATAACGCCCAAATTTCAGGTTTGCATTATTTGTATTGTGGGTCTCCAGCCTCATTGTGCTAAGGTCTGTACCAACATGTAATAAGAAAATGTCCCTATCCTGAAGAGTTTGCAATTCAAAATCACAATGAGACAATCAGTGGATGCAGGAGACAGAAGAGGAGCACATGGAATTAAGGTTCTGTTTGAAATGGATCTGACAGTTTGTGCTTTAATTACAATCCCAACATGCTGGTGCCTTAATACTGACATTAAGAATAAAGATGGTCTAAGCCAACAAAAGCTGATTGAATTGTGGATCCAACTTTGCCCTCCTGGGTCTACAGGAGGTTGATCCAAAATGCTCAATCTGACCCTCCCCAAACTTGGTTTTGGAGGAAGTCCAGAACTGAAGCTGTCTGAGAGTTTTGCAGGTTGGACCAAACACTCTCCTCCTCCCTCTTTAGATTTGGAAAACCCCTGTAAACCAATTCTGCAAACACCTAATCGTGACAGCGCAAAGCCAAACCAGCATTTATAGCCTTATTAAAGCCCACTGAATCCAATGACAAAACTACCTCTGACTTTGATAGGCTTTGGACCAGGTCTGTATAATTTTGCTCAGATCCCATTTAAACCATAGGTAAAGAGCAAACTGTTTTTGAAAACAAGATTAAAACAGATTTAAAAATGTTATTAAACCTAATGTTAAAAAATTATATAATGCACAAGTTAAGAAAAGTGTGTCTGTGCATCTGGGTATAGTGGTTAGATTATCCACAAATACAAAGTTTGTTTTAAAAGTCATAAGATACATATAGTGCATAATCAGCAGTGACCCAAACTTAGGTGAATAAATTTAACAATACAGTTTAGATATTAGCATTCAAGTATTTGGGTATATCACTCATGAAAAGTTATACAGAAAGTTGGTTGTGGAAAGCAAATATATCAATGCATGAAGATTGTCCCTGAGCAACTGAGAATTTAGGGTAGCACTGCTTATCTTGTGGAGAAGACTTTGGAGAAGAATGAGGGTATTGATTCTTAGAGTTGAGTGAATAATTTCCAGCTGCATTATTAAATGAAGGTATCCTCCCTCTTGGCTCATAGGGTGGCACAATTTCTTTGAAAAATGTCCAGAAGCACAGATATAAATTTTACCCTCTGTGAGCACTTGTCCTAGTAAAAGTGAATAGCTCAAATTTTCATGGACAGGGAACATAAAAGGGGTGTGAGCACAGCAAAACAAATTCATTTTTACAAAAGAACGGCCATACCGGGTCAGACTAAAGGTCCATCTAGCCCAGTATCTGTCTACTGACAATGGCCAATGCCAGGTGCCCCAGAGGGAGTGAACCTAACAGGCAACGTCAAGTGATCTCTCTCCTGCCATCCATCTCCATCCTCTTATGAACAGAGGCTAGGGACACCATTCTTTACCCATCCTGGCTAATAGCCATTTATGGACTTCACCACCATGAATTTATCCAGTTCTCTTTTAAACACTGTTATAGTCCTAGCCTTCACAACCTCCTCAGGTAAGGAGTTCCACAAGCTGACTGTGCGCTGTGTGAAAAAGAACTTCCTTTTATTTGTTTTAAACCTGCTGCCTATTAAATGGGAGTGAGTATTTGCCAAACTTCCTTGTGGTATTTGCTCAACTCTGCAAAACATTTGCTGGGAAAAAAAAAGTTTCATATTTAGATACATCTAAATCCATTTAAATCTATCTAAAATGTCATTTTAAATTAATTGTTGGGTTTCCCAAAATATCTAAAATATAAAAAAATTAAACTTTCTGTTTTTCAAAACATATTCTCCATTTAGCGTTCGACCTATCCTCATATTTGTGCTCTCTCTCTTTCTCTGCTAGTGTCTCCAACTAGCTTCACTTCAACAAACTACAGCTGATAAAAATTACAGGATCAACTTCCACATCCTGAATTCCTGCAAAAACTGTCCCCTCAGTATCTTTTATTCAGTCCTCTGTTTTTCCATACGATATTTCAGCAGAATTTAGTTTGCTTGTTTTAATACTGCTTTATCTGACTATTAATTTAATTGGACAGAAGTGGCCTTCCCACTAGGCTGAAATGTTCAGTGTCTAGTACCTGTGCAGTAGAGTGCATTATCATGTGTGACTTCTCTTATCTGCTATCAATAAGCCATTTTACACTGGTTTCCCTTCACATTATGTTTTATACTGAAAGTCATAAAAAAAGCCCTCTTATTTAAAAACAAATCCAATCCAACCAGTTCTCCCCCATTAACTAAGAAAAAACCCAAATCTGCCAAAGTACTGATCTTATCCCAGCTTCTCTGTAGTAGATGTGTTAAAGTGACCATGTAGATTTCTCACAGTAACTATGTTAAAAAACAGATTTGATGAGATTTGCATGTTGTTAATGGATTACGAGTGAGGAGCCGGCCGTATCTTTCAACAGTTATGGAAAATTATTTGGTATAATACACATCTGGAAACAAGGAAATGGACATGAAGGTCAGTCTTTCTAATTTCATTTTTTGGATTGCATAAAAAACCCTAAACAATTCGAAACTAAGCCACCTTTCCTCCTTAGGCTCTTCTCTAATCTCCCCCAAACTCCTCATTAATCCTTTGTTCTCCCATATTTAGTTAACATTTTATTGTACTGCCTACAGTGCGAGCCAGCTATTGAAAGCAAAAAAAACGAAACTGCATGGCATCTGTCATGGGATAAACAGCGTTCCTGCATAAACTACAGACTCCATTCCTGCAAACACGTTTGCATGAGTAACTTTACTTAAATGAGTAGCGCTATTCAGTTCATTGGGATTATTCACATGAGTAAGGGACTAAGGAGACTGCATTGCTGTAGTACCATTCATTCACCAGAGATGGTTATATAACCATTTAATGAATTGCAAAGCAATGCCATATTGCCATGAGCATGGCACAATTCTCAGCCTTTTCACCTTGTCCCAGGTTGGAAAGCTCCATTAATAATCTTAAACTAGTAACTCTTAGGTGACAGCTTGCTGTACTATCCCACTTGCTACCAGGCCAGATCCCATTCTATTTAAATGTTTAGGGTCATGATCTTCATTTTACTATTAAAAGACACTGGCTGAAAACTCATTGGACCAGAATCTTAGATTTTATAAATTGGCATAGCTCCATTGAAATCCATTGTTTCAATTATTCTGCTGTGACAAATCATATTGTTCTTACAGAAAATAACTTTTCAGACAAAGTTTTCTCTCACTCAGGTATGTTACCTACATTGTGTGGCTTAAAATTTTAGAGGAATAGTTAGAAATTGTTTAAGAAATATCAGAGGATATTTATCCTCCTCCCCCCGAACAGTCTTGGAATTCAGATTCTCTCCCTATAGATTTCTTTCCTGATCAACATATTATATAAAAATACATCTTGACTTTGCTTTGCTAAGAAAGGCTCTAAATACTCAGTGTAGCACAGCAGGAAGCTCCTTTAAAGCAGTTTAGATTGGTGGGTGGATTGAAAGGGGAGGAGACCACAATTATACCCCATTTCAATGACATGTCTGGAGATACAGTGACTCCAGACAAAGAAGCTGAAATGTATGAAAGTTGCCATGTCTTCAAGACAGACCTAAAAATACCTGCCTGAACTGCAGGTTTGAAACCATTTCCAAGAGCAGTTCACATAGGCTTTCCTGCTGGGAGCCTAAGACAGCACTGAAACATTTACAACAGGCTGTCCAGAGTACCTGGTTATCAGTGAGAGTGAAGCACAAAGCACTTCTCTACTTAGTGCAAACATATAGGCTTCTTTGTACATGCAGGTAACTACATCTCTCTATCCTCCAGTTGTTACTCAGGCAAAACTCCGACTGACTCTTACTGCTGATCATTATGACGTGCCATGCGTTAATAATGTTTGCCGATGTGAACTAAAGTAGACCATTCCTAAAAAATCAAGACCAGAGCTGAAATCTTTGAATAGAATTCTGGAATGGCTACCAACCACATGATAGTCTGCAATTCTCAGAATACTTGTCAGATGAAGCCAAAGTTGCTACATTCTGTAGCTTCCTCCAACTTGGCACAAGGTACACATTTCAGTTCAGAAACCATTTCAGGCTAGGGATGGGTACTGTCACACATCTTGCTACTAGCGGAATTTACTTTTGTGGCCTTGGTGTCAAGCAAGCTTTTTTGAAACCCCAAACAATTATTTCCTAACTGAGATTTGCCCAATAAAGCCAGCACAGGGGGCACATTATTAGAAATATCCATGTATCTTTCCCTGTTTTGGCTAGAGGAGCGGGTATAGGATTGAATTCCATATACACAACTCTGCAGTCAGAACAGCATCTGCAACAGCGGCTGCACAAAGTTGCTTCCTACTGTTGTTGCTGACTCTCTAGTATCTGGGGGGAAAACATTCTTCAGATGCTTGTGAGAAGAAACTCCAAAGTTCAGGCCTCTGTGACAATTACAGTTCCTTTCTCAAGTGGATCAGCCTCTTCCTCTGAGTAAATGAGCAAAACGGCTTTTGCTGACCCTTCAGAGCACCAGAACTAGTCTCAGCCAATCAGGAAGTAAGAAAAAATACCATTAGTTTGCCCATTTCATTTCCATGTACCTTGAAATACACTACGAAACACAGAAAGATCACAGAGCAGACAACATAATTGTTTTGAGAAAGCTGTGACCTGGGTCACAGGTGATGATGCAAACCAACCCTTTCAGTTTTGCCTGGAGGATTCAGCTACATGACCACACAGCCTTCAAGAGGACTCTTACACAGGAGAGAGGGATAGCTCAGTGGTTTGAGCACTGGCCTGCTAAACCCAGGGCTGTGTGTTCAATGCCTTGAGGGGGCCATTTAGGGAACTGGGGTAAAAATTTGTCTGGGGATTGGTCCTGTTTTGAGCAGGGGGTTGGAGTAGATGACCTCCTGAGATCCCTTCCAACCCTGATATTCTATGACTCCTTCCCAATGCACTTTCACATACATGGGTGGAGGTTTAAACCCACCAGTCATACCCAAGGGCTTTATAACATTCTGCACAGTTCTAGTTATAAAAAAATACGTACCCATCTCTCACAAGAGTTGTAACCCTAATCAGTATTACCCTTAACAAGTGGGTTGGATAGCTAACAAACAGGTACCATCATTAGCATGAAGTCAGGCATGAATTTAGAGAAATTTATTAAAAAAAAATTACAAATAATCATTACACATGAACATCTAGTTTTTCAAAACTTAGCAACCCAGGTTGCTCCAAAACACTTTCCTACAGTAACAGTGAGATTTTGTCCCTTGGAAGTAGGAATATGTATGTCTCAGGTGGATTATAAGATAACTAACGGGTCTGGGACGCATGTGAACACAATTTGCTTTTCTCAGATATAAAACAGAACTTAAGAACACTTTCATCTGCTAAGTCCTCACTTCAAAGTCCATCTTTTCCAGCATTAATAATACCTATCAAGGGCCTTTTAAGTTTCAAAGTGCTTTATAGACATTCATCAAGGCTCACAACTTTCCCTGTTAGATAAGTATCAATTTATTATCCCAATTTAACGGCAAGGAAACCAAGGCATGGATGCCTTGCCTACAATGGGGAAAAGATAGGTGTGAAGTTCTCCACTGGAGTATCTCCACTTGTGGTAAAAACAGTGGAGGCTGTAGTGTAAAAAAGACTCAAGTGCTTTTACCATCATGTCATCTAACTCACAAGCTCCTGTCCCTATCTATGATCGCACACTTGCTCATTCAGACTTTTTTTGACTTGAGAAGTCATTAGAAAAGTGAATGAAAGGAGAATGTATTTCAGAAATGGAGAAATTAAAAAAATAAAGTACCTATAAAACTGCATAGTAAAGGCAAAACAAATTTGCAGCATTTCATTTGAAATTCTCAAAGAGCTAAATGTCTGATCCTTCACACATTTAAGTCAATGGTAAAGTTCCCATTTATTTCAGGATCTGAGTAGAGGGTCAAGCCCTTACATAACTCTAGATGAACAATTTATTTTACAACATGGTTAGGAAATACTGTTACTATCTCAGTAAATGATGTAGATGGCACCCAACAGATCCTGATATTTTACACCTATTTCCCAGAAGGAAAACCATTCTGTTCACATAAAATAGCTCATGGCAAAGGAGGAACTTCTTAGCGGGAAGTGACTGCATGATCAAGCCTGGAGAAATCTGCAAGCAGATCCTGATTAAATCAGCGTAACTCCAGCATAACTGAAGTCAACAGAGCTATGCCAGTTTCCATTATCTAGCCCACACTTACTTTAAGTGGAACACCAGGAGTATGTAAACACGGGTGAAATTCTGGCTCCATGAAAGTCAGCGGGAGTTTTGCTATTGACTGCAATGGAACCAGGATTTTGCCCATGGTGAAGGCGACTACTGAAAACTCAGGGCCAACTTCTGCATAGTTACTGCACAGCATGAAAGCACAGTAACTCTACTGAAGTCAAATTTCCACACTCAAATCCCATTTATATCAGGGTTACTGACTAGAATTTGGCTCTAAAAATTGAGAAAAATAGGATTCACAAAGAATTAAGACAAACACTTAGCAATACTCAGAACAAGGCAGATACAGAGACCAGACATACACGACTATAGATTTTGATGTCAGCTCTGACAGCTACCATGATGTTTAGTGTGCGTATGTTGACAGTTGAAGATGAGGGGCTAAAGCAGAAGCAAAATCTTCCACGCTTGAGGCACTAAATTATTCAATTTAATAGATGCAAATGACGGAAACTTAACTAAACTATAACATGAGCTATGGCTCAGGGACATATGAAGTATGCCAATTTATAGCACTGTACAGTAAATTTTTACTAACTATATACTAATAATTGATCCAAGTTACACATGGTATAAGGAAAATTAGTTTTCCTTTTTTCAAATTTAAACCCTTTATATGTAGTTTGACTAAAATCAGGAAGGGATATGAAATGACTAGAGAGATTTGGTCTAGATCTAGGATAGGACATACACTGAAACAAATAGATTAAGTGCAACAAACAACAACAAAAATCCATGCCACAACATTTGCATGGCACACAAAGCTTCTGTCATCACACTAGTTTAAAAATTATTTTGGAAAAATACCCCGAGTTAACTGCTATGCTGTGCTGAGTGGGCTGGAATATATTTCCTTGATTTATTTTACAGTTTCCCATTATTCCCTCCGTCTACACAATTTTTCCATGTCATTAATTGTTTTGCAACCAGGTAAATAAGAGACAGACTTTTTTTCCATTGCACATTAGTTCCTCTTATTTTGTTTTGTTCTGTGCTGTTTCATGTGCTCTTCTGGCTGAGACAAGTGTCTGGAGATCTTGCAGAACTTTGGCAATAATATGAGAGTTTCTGGGAGAATTTTCAGAGTGCTTTGCCAAGCTTGTACAGCAGCTATCATACTTGTGATGATACAAGGCTATTTCATTGTGGTTGCATGCCAAAGTGAAGCCTATTCAAAACACCTGTTTTGTGAAGTGTAATTACCAAATAACATAAAAACCTTGGTTTCCCAAAACATACGCTGGAGCATCTTTTTCCACTCTGGCCATGATCTTCAACAGTAACTAGCAATTTTATGTGCCTGTCCTTTTGCATGCCCAGTTTGAGACAATCTATTTCCCTTAAGTGCTAAGCACCAGCGCTAATAATCATTCGGTGTCTCAGCTGGATACCCAAAAATTGGAGAACCCTGAATAAAAACCATCAAGGCCTGAGCCTAAGTACCTTATGTGTTTATAGGTGTGGATCAAAAAAAAAAATCACATTTGAAAAATCTTTATCCTCTCAGTTTCTCAAGAGAGAGATCATCTTCCCCACCCAATTCTCCTTTATCCTGGCATCTTCAGGGTCTTCTTTTGATGTCCTGTAAACTAAGCTCCATACATCACTGATGGTCCAAAAATGGCCTCCTATGGGAGCAAGGCCAGGCTCATAGAATGAGAACCACTGTGTTGGTTACATTAAATGGACTCTGGAGGAAGTGGGTGGGGGTGGGGAAGGGGAGAAAGGGAAGGAAAAGATACATTCCCTGTTGCAGTTCAAATATAGTTGTCCAGATTCTCAGCTGGTGTAAATCAGTGTAGCTCCACTGGCTTCAGCAGAGCTACATTGATTTAAACCAGCTGCGGATCTGGCAAATGGAGCGCAAAATAGGATGACAAGGAACTGCAATAAGAGATTTCTAATAATGTGAAACACTGAAGTGCTGAATAATATAACTTCACCCATTATATTGTGTTTTATTAAAATCTATTGCTGCCACTGGGATTTATGAAAACATTTACCTAATTGCATGACCAACATTTACTTGTTCTTTGCTTTTAAGAGCAGGTTCTTCCTCACTGGCAGAGTGCTTTCACAATATTATAGACAAGAATACTTAAAGAATAGATACCAAACACACATAATTCAGGGACTGCATGGTTTAGGAAATTGAAAATGGATTCTGGGAGCCTTATCTCATTAGCGGTTCAAATCCAGTCTGAGTTGGTAGTGACCAAGATAAGTTACCAAATGGCATTTCAGTTCCCGATATGAAATGAATTTGATAGTTTCAGTCCACTATCCTGTGAACAAGTGTCCTTATAACAAAAAGCACCTACAGTCCACCACTGAGGTCAATTCCCTATTGCCAACTCTTATGATTTAGTCACGAGTCTGATGACAACCATTGTTTTCTATAAAGCTCCAGCTCCTGGAGTCAAGTGGATATGTGATGATTTCAGTCTTCATTCTTAAAGAAAATGTAAGTTTCTAGCCTTTGTGCCTGTGAAGAAAGCTTCAAAATGTGACCCAAGTGTACCCTAAAGGCTCCAAAGGAAGAAGGCAAATAAAAGAACACCAAATCTATTATTTTTACATAATCTCATGATTTTAAAGCCAATCTCTTTATTTCTGGTGAGCCTGCGTCATGATTTTTGAACATTTGGGATTGGCACTGCTAGTGATAGTACTTGCCCTGAAGAGCTTTCAGTCTAAACAGACAAGACCATCAAAGGGTAGGAGGAGAAACATGGGCACAGAAAGATGAAGTGACTTCCTCAACATGACACAATGGGTCTGGCAGGACCAGGAATAGACTCTAGGTCTACCATGTGGTATCCTATCCTCCCAACAGGACCAGTGACACTATTTGGCAATGCTGGTGAGAGTCTGAGCAGACAGACCAGGAATTAATGAGGAAGGAGACTGAACAAATCTCTTGCTCTTATGAGGTGGTCACTGAAGATCAGGGCTGCAACACACTGATAGCCTACACAGACCAGGTTACACACCTGTAGCTCATGCTGCAATTGCTGTGTGGACAATCAGAGGACTTTGGGCCAGAATCTGTTGATGCACCCTGCTGTAATCTCCAATGAAGTCTGGCCTTTCAATTTTTCAAGACTGGTCATGTGGAAACTTTCATGAGGACTAAATTGACATGACTTTTTTTTAAAAGAAGAAATCTTGTATCTTTCAGGAAAGAATACCACCAATCACAAGCCCTCACTCAACATTTAAGTGAGTGTGTAAATGTACTCGTGCAAGTAAATGGGATTCTTACGGGGAGTACAGTTACATATGTGCTCACATATTCGTGGCTCGGGACCCACAAGAGAAGTGAAATATTTTTGTTCCCAAATCTGTGGACAATTTACCATGAAATGTTGATTCACAATTCTTCTCAGGCTTTAATGCATAAATTATACATGTATTTTAAGATAACGATACAGGCCACTTCATAAACATTGTCTTTGATGAAAAAGATCAGACAACTGTTACTGTTTTGTATTAGTGGGGGAGGGAGTTAGGGTTGGCGTCAGCAAGACAGACCATTATATGTATAATATCAGTGACTTAAGTTTACTCTGAGTTGGCTCCTTTGTAAATTCCCCAGGCTCTATGAAATCCAGAGTTGGGGCTGATAAAAACACTTAAAAATAAAAAGGCATCAAAAGAGCATTTTATAAATGCAGTATATTTTATAAAAAAAATTTCAATCTGATCCAGGTAGACACATAAAATGTTAGGAATAAGTTCAAAGCATGGCTCAAAAAACTTTTATATGCTCCCTTAAAATAAAAGAGAGACTACAGATGCATGTCTGGGAGAATCTTTTGTGTGCGTGCGTGTAAACAGAATTGGGATTAAATGCTCTATATTTATATCCTTCCTCACTGAAGCTATAAATCGCATATTTTTTCTCTTAAATATTGTTCTTGATTTTTCCTGTGACAAACAACTGCTATGGAGAGAAAATAATTACCTTTATTAAACAGGCAGTAGCTTACTCTGTCTCTTACACCTTTTAGACAATTCTGTACATAAAGGAAGTCAACAGAACCCATAATGGGAGCAGAGGAGGGGAAGACATCCCCAGCCTCTTAGTCAAGGGCCCAGACTGCCTGTAAGTGGAAAGGGGCAGCTAGGGAACAGGCTGGGCAAGGCCATTTGTATGTAACCCCCACTTGGAGTTTGCCTGCTTCTGGACTTTTGAACTGAGCTTCTAGGGAACCTACCAAAAAGAATACAACTAAAATGGCTACCAGAGTGCTCGGACACCATTTGCCAGCATACTTGGGGTTGCAGTGGACACAGAAGGAACTAGAAGCTCTTGCTGGGGCCAATAGAGAGGCTTCTGCATAGGGTGATACGGACAAGTGGTCCACTGGACTAGTGAGAAGCCAGAGCGGCACAGCCTCCAGCAAGAGGACAGTCTGACTCTGCAGCACTAAGGAGAGAGAGTTTAGATTCCAGTTTTAAGATTGGAAGCTGAGAGAGAAACAGCACAACCGAGGAAGTCTCTGCTAAACTGCAACTCCCTTCTAAAGGAGTTCTTGCACTGCTGTGAGATCTATGGGTTAGCCAGTTCCAGTACTGCAGCAATCAGCACTTAGCAGAGAGAGATCTGACCAGGGCCCGGCTACCAAGACCCAGCTGAGACCCCAGGAGGATTCCAGATCAGGGAACCTGACTCGAGTCAGGAGAGGACTCTGCCCCCTTCAAGGGTGAAGATAAAGTCAGGGGACTTTTGTTTGAAGTCAGTGCTGCACTACTTCCTTTCTGGACACTCAACCTCAGTCTACCTTGGGAAGGTGCCAAGGAGGGAACTGGATTCTGGATTAGTGTTTGAAGGCAGGGAAATGGTTTATTTTTTAAAAAATGTTTATTATTTATTAGTTAACCGTAACCCTTTCCTTTCCCAGATCCTATTTCTCTGCTCCCAGACAGGTCCCCCACTTGCTTTACTGTTACTATTTGTGACTCATTCTTTGCTGGGGTTTTATTTATTTTATTGTCTCTTGAGTACTGGGCTTTATATTGTTTGCCAGCTACTAGCAGTACTGATTTTTGTTCAAGGGACAGCATCATTGTACATATGATACAGTGAGGAGTTACCAGTTGGTAGAGGCACCAGGTGCCAGAAAAGAGCCCAGGGCTCAACCCATGTGAGGAGAGGGGAGAAGCTACCATGATAGCAAGCACCAGGGAGTGAAAAGGGGAGGAGCCTTAAGCCACGCCTTTGGGAAGGAGCTACCTATGAATGAGTGCTGAATCAGTGTCTCTCTGCCAGGACGCTGACACCTGTGTGGCTTTTATGGCTGAAGTTTAAAGTTTCTCTCATAGTGGAACCTTCAAGGAATGGCAGTGGCAGTATAACTGCATGCCTCCCCCAGAGCTAAGTCTACACTGGCCCTGCAAGACACTGGCTCTCCTGTACTCACAGGTGCAAAATATGTACCTGTAAGGATGCATTCTCTATTGGCCAATCCTGAAGTCCTTACTCAATGACTTCAATGAGAGCTTAGTCTGAATAAACTGTAATCAAACTCTCTCTCAATAGTTTTGCCCGTCCTCAGTAATACCCTGCCAGTTATTGTAATGCTTATTTTCTTTACCTTCACCTTATATTACCTCATTTAAGTTAATCATCTCAAGCTCACTTATGAACAAACTAGGATCAAGAAGGGTCTTCCACAAAGTCTCTTAAGTCCCTAAATGGGCCTGCACTTTTTGTACTGAATCGTTCTTAAAAGAAACACACAGTCATATTCTAATCCACTCTTCTACTATTGGGGAATCATCAGACTTTAGTATTCATAAAATATTTTCAACTCTTCCAGTATCAAAACTTCATATTATTTCACATCATCCACACAAGGTCTCTTGGTATCATCTGTTAAGTTATTATTTACCATCCTAGTAAGGTAGGACCAGTACACATGGATTGAAACCCTGCCTATTGCTGATATTTGCTGAGCAAAACTAATTGGGGCCAGCAGTAGCACTTTAACATAAGAATGGCCATACTGGGTCAGACCAATGGTCCATCTAGTCCAATATCCTGTCTTCCAACAGTGGCCAAAACCAGGTGCTTCAGAGGAAATGAACAGAACAGGTAATCATCAAGTGATCCATCCCCTGTCGCACATTTCCAGCTTCTGGCAAGCAGAGGCTAGGGACACTTCAGAGCATGGTTTTGCATCCCTGCCCATCTCGCCTAATAGCCACCAATGGACCTATCCTCCATAAACTTATCTAGTTCTTTTTTGAACCCCATTATACTGTTGGCCTTCAAAACATCCTCTGGCAAAGAGGATGTCTGCCATATCTTCTTCTCCTCCTGACACTCCACATGCCTCTTCACCAAGGTAATTTTAAAAAACGTTGTCCTTAGTTTGCTTATACACATGCCTTAGCCTCAATAATGAACATTTAACATTTCAATGTTTCAAAAGTGAGTCTTTATACAATAGAAACATCAGCAAAGATTATATCTACACATGCTTATGATCAGATTTAACTACCTTTTTTCCTTTTTGTAGCTTTTAAGATCCACAAATGTTAGAGGTGATGCTGACAGCAGAGGCAAGAAACACAAGGAACTAGCTGAACCTGTGAACTTGCCCTTAATAGAGAGCTTCTGCCCTTGTTAAAGGAGGTGCACAGGAGGAATAGCCAGAAATACCTTCTCTCCGTTTGGTGAGCTAAGAGCTGTGCATCACCATTCAGCTGTGGATCTGCTCCATGATTTGGTCACAGTACAGTTGTAGTACTGCAAGAACTTCACCCATGGATAGATCATGATGGCCCCCGAGAAATTACAGCTACTTCAACTGCCCAACATGAGTACATCAAATAAGTTCTCTGTAGAGGCTACCTGTCCATTACCAGGTACATTCAAACTGCCTGACCTTTATCTTTAGAACTCATGGGTATTGACAAGGAGGCTGAGCTCATTTCTTGTCACATTTAACGTCAAATACCAGACACATGTGTTATGGTGAGTCTTCTAAACTAGTAGAAGTGATTCAGCAGGCAATGCACCAAATTTTATCCCTTCTAAGAAAATAGCTTAAAAGCTGGGGAGGAGTAAGGATAGTCTCCTAGTCAAGGCACAAGACTGAACAGCAAGAGAACTGGATATTAACCCAACTCCATGGCAGACTTCCTACATGAATTTGGGTAGGTCATTTCACTTCTCTGTGCCTCAGGTCCCTCATTTAGGGAATAGGTATAATGGTATTTCCGAGGCAAACATGGGTAATGTGAGTCTTAGTTCACTGATGTGTATGGAGATTCTAATGTAGAACCCACTGCATAAGACAAAAATATTAGTGAAAAACTTGGTTGTGGGTGACCAGAGAGGTGAAATCTTGGTCCTACTGAAGTCAAAAGGGGGTTTTGCCAAGATGTCACTCAGGGAATCTTAATCCTCACTCTTGATAGAATTCCTTAACTTTAGGTAACTGGTGTCCAGATACCATGGTGATGATTTCTTTTAGAAATATTAAACAAACATTTCCTGCCAGTAACATAGTCTGATTTTTTTTAAAATGATGGTAGGATAAAGCAGGAACTGAAGATGAAATTTAAGTGAATTCAACATGATTTCAGATAAATACAATAGCCGCTGAAACACGCTGGGGAGTTTCCAAACTGGCAAGGCAAATGGGAGGAAGGGGAGTCATTGTTTGGTGCTTCTGACCTAGGGAGAGAAGTAAAAAAATCATCAGAGCAGGGAAGTAGGCAGGGATATTTAACATCCCTAAAAATCAGAGGCAGGGAAGTAGGCAGGGATATTTAACATCCCTTTATTTACCCATTTCATTTAGTAAATGCATTAAATTAAACTGCAGATGTTCTGCTGTCAGTGCAGTGAGCAAGCTGTAGAGCGTTAGTGGGCTGTTTCATGATGGAAACATTTTATGTAAATAAACAAACACTATTTTGTTAATTAGTTAATGAATTATTTTAAAAAATGCTCCATTAGGCTCTCTATAGCCCAAGTAACTGTAGTTCCTATTTTTAATAGAGACCCTGCCCTAGAAAATGCAGAATGTTCAAGCTCACAGAAATTGCAGATCATGAATAACTAATTATCACTAGTACACCCATGTTTTATGTTATTATATGTTATCAATAGTATTTCTATACCGAAGACCACTGAAGCCATGACACTAGAAATAAGAAATCCAGTCTGTAGGAGGGATATCAAGAAGTAAGGTTTATAAATCAATGGAAGGTATAAAAAGATGAGATTATTAATGATGAAGAGACTCCTTGAATAGGTTTAATATGAATTGGGAGTGCCTGGGGGAGGGGGGGGTCAATAGCTGGTAAATTCTGAAGAGCTGCATTCTCAGTTATATATGTACCCTCAAATCAGTGTCTAAAATAACAGCAAACTGAAGATTTTCAAGAACATACAGTCCACTCATGATTCTGACAGATGGAACTGTACAAAAATAAATAAATAAATCATTCGTGTATCTGACTGTATTTGATTGCATCACTATGCTCATATGATTCAGGTTGCTGGCTGTGTGGTAAAGTTTTTAATACACAGATGGCTAATTTTACAATTCCAACCCAATGTCTTACTGGACCAACTCCAAGGATCCAGTGTTAGTGTAATTCCATGGATAAAGGTCAGCAGAACACAGAGCAGAACATATGCTAATGTCAGCATTTTCACATAGTCTTCTTTAACAGAATATACAGTGCTAAGCTGAGGGATTTGCACTGGCTCAACACTAGTACCATATGGGTGGCCTGTTGCAAAGTAATGATGGCCTAAGCACAGAATCTTAATCAGGTACTGATGGCCAATGAATCAAATAGCACCACACCAGTAATCACTAAGTGATTAAAAAAAATTACAGAAGATATATTGCTGAAATTACTCTGCTAACTAGAGAAGCGATTTTGTCTCAACTAAAGCCTGTCATGTCATTACCTCTTAATCTAACCCCAATCTTTTTCTCTTGGCACAAATCTCTCTAGAAATATAAAAAGAAATTAATTTCTTGTAGTTATAAACTTTGACATATGTAATGGAAACTTAGCACTGATGCTATTGTGTTACTATTTGGAGATATTGATTTATTTCCAGTAATTTGTTAAGGATGCACATGAATGGTTTTAATCCTATTTATGGTTTATGGTATTCAGTAGAAAAACTAGATACAGTATTACTGCTTGACAATGTAACACTTTTATTGTTATAGATTTCATCGCATGCCAAGTCCAGCTTGCTTTACTACAGGAGTCATTCTATTTAAACCAATGGAATTATGATATGAGTAAGGTGAGCAAGATTTGGTCCTGAGGTATATCCTGCATTATAATTTGATTACAGAATGTGTCTGCATTTGATAATCATTTGGGGAGGAACTGCAGACAGAACTCTCAAAAAGAACAGGAATACTTTTTGTGGATACAGACTAACACGGCTGCTGCTCTGAAACCAGACAGTACTCTGTAACACTTAACCCAGACTGATGCTTTGCAGAAGAGCACAGGCAGAGCAATTTGACTGTGCGTCCTCTGTATTCCAATGGAAAGGATCTGTGTGATTGCCCTGCATGGGAGGCTGACGGCTGTGATAGAGGCTGGCCAGAGGCAATGCTATGGTATCTGGGTTTAGGCAGATCACATTCCCACTGCCCCATCTGCCCCCCAGTTTCCATGCATTGGGGGGACTGCAGCCACTACTCCAATAGACAGACTGTGGTAGTGACTGTGAAGCTGAATTGCCACATCTTGGACCCAGTTTCAGGAGTGAATTTCAACTTCTCAACCCATCTGCAATTCTGCAGCACTGGAAGTGCAGATTTTGTAAGGCACTTAAACTCACCTTAACTTCAAATTTAAGAGTAATCTCATCCTTATTCATCAAAGCACTTGAATTAAATGGGGTTTAACCACATGCTTAGCGGCCAGAGTCCAATATTTGGACTTTTCCCTGAAAGTGGGTTTCACCCTTATGTATACATACATATGTAAAATAAATCTTAGGTAAAAATAATACATTTCTAAATGGCTCCTTGATCTATGGTGCTGCTAGTTTTTCTACAGTAAGGTGATGCATGGCCAACATGAGATAAGAATGCAACACAGAAATATCAGTGCACTGTAAATAAAGACTCTGGACTAAAGTATTGGATCAAAATACAGAGGCTCTGTCCTCCCAAATTGTGTGTGTGTGTGTGCGCGCGTGTGTGTGAAGGGTGGGGGGGAATAGGGAGAGAGGGAAGGATTTGAGTGTTTTTAAAAAACTTTTGTTAAATCTGCACTGAAAATCTGGGAAGCTCTCCTCTCTAGATTTCACTTTCTGAAGATGACTGGAAACCCTACCAGCCATTTCAAACATGCCCAAAGTAGTTTATATAAAACAATGTGAATAAGTTGAACAAAGCTTAACACTCCATATATAGAAATTAGACTTCATTTCTGCCAGGAAAATAATGCTGAAACCTCAAAGTTAGTAAGTAAATACTTTCATTAAATTAATTTTAATTGTTTATTTAGAAACCTGAAAAGTATTGCATTTCCTTTTACCCAACAGGATCTTTTAGTCTCTTTCAGCCTGTTTGTTTTATATTCAAAATAATTCTAGTAAAGTGACAGAACTTTTACTTTTGAGATTTTTGTGGATAAAGTTTAGGAGCAATTTAAAAAAAACAACAATAAAAAACCCCTTCTTCCTAAGCCTAACAGATAAAAGTTAAATTACAAAAGAAAAACCACAAAGGAACGCATATAATTATTCTAACTAAATCAAATACTTAGGGGAAAAAATCCTTACAAATATACAAAATCTGAATGAGCAAAATCTTCATAGTTAATAGAAATATGAAATGTTCTGTCTGAACTGGAAGCCTGTTAAGGAGCATTTAGGCTAAATACAAAACATAGTTTGAAGAAACTTTAGACATGTGCAAAATTACTTTGAAAGGGAAAAGGGAAAAAAGAACCCCCCCAGAAATTAGGCCAGTTTTTAGGCTAGAAGCCAACTGTTTGCTCTACTTTGCTTTATTTATTAGTTCTTAAGGTATTTAAAACTTGAGCATTAAAACTGCAGAATGATTTGCAAATGAATGCAGTTGCAGTTGTGAAAATATAACTCACAGCTGAATGTGGGTTATTCAGACAAATGGCTGCTTTGTTAGAGGAGGGGAAGTGAAGTTCTGTGTTAATTTATTACAAACTGCAGCATTTCAACCCTGATGTCCAGGCAACAATGTTTTTTATTTCAAGTAATTTATAAGTACTTCCCATAGCACTTAACAGTGATGTATTTGGTTGTTTCACCATGGTACCAGAGTGTATATGTATTTACTGTGGGAATTTGTTTTTAATAAAACTGTTGTAAGGCATTTTTATTCGTTCTCTTTGTTACATTAAAACATTCACTGCATAAGTAATGTATTTTATTCCTACTGGAAAGGCAGCAGATTACGGCCAGCACTGTATTTGGTTGTGTAAAATAATGACAGGGTAAGTAATGTCTCAAGCAAAGCAAGCTATTTCACTTGCCACTGTATCTTTTTCCTGTCTTGGTGTGATCAAGATAGACCCAGGACTGGATCTGTCCCAGAGGAAGTGAAAAACACGAAGGGGGAATCAAATAAAGGAAAAGAAACCAAATTATGTCATCTGACTAATCAGAATTCATGATATTGGCATATTTTAGCAATGCTAGTGTTATAGTTCTTGAAGAGTTTCCATTATAAATGCTTTGAGGGATTTATTACAGGGTCATGCAAATTCACTTTGGATTATTTGGTTTACAGGCTGCCAGCTCAGAGACTAGCACACAAATGGACTGCTAAAGGCAATATATCAGTACTAGTGCTGCATATCCACACCCAGGACTAGGATGGGGCTTTTTGTAATACAAGTTTTTTCCCGATCCAAAAAAAAAGAATAGATTTTAAGGCCAGAAGGGACAATTATGATTATCTAATTTGACCAAGTGATGACAAATTCACTGTGTCCCCAGGTAAGCAGTTCAAATGGTTAATTACCTCACTGTTAAAAATGTACACATTACTAGTCTGAATTTATCTAGCTTCAGCTTCCAACCTGTAGATCTTGTTTTGCCTTTTAATGCTAATTAAAGAGCCATCTACTATCAGAAATATTTTTCCCATGCGAGGCATAAGTACTTGTAGATCATGACCTCATCTGGGGTAGGGACATTTTTATATTTTTCTAAAAATTGTTTCACAAATCCCTAGTTATTAGGACAGAAATTGATGTTCTTAGTGATGATCTTATTTCATTGCTCTCCCAATGATTTGTGTTTTTCCAGCTTATTAATGCAACTGTCAGGGAAAAAATTATAGGTGGAAAACAAAATTATAGGCTACATACAACTTTAGGCCTGGCCTACACCAAAAAGTTAGGTCAATGCAAGTCACCTGGTCTTACTTTTAGTGCACGTGTTTTTATTCACATTTTTCCCTGGCCAACATATGCACCCCGCTGCAGTGGTGCAGTAAAACCACCATGGTCAGCCTACAGATGTTTTTGCAGTGCAAGTGTAGACACTGCATGACCTGTGCTGACTGTGGGCAGCGAGTGAACCACTGGCTGGGGGAAGCTAGCCCTTGACTGCCCCCACCCCCCATGGACCCACGCCCCTTCCCCCCCCGGAGCCCAGAGCTTCCCACACACACACAGGGCCCCTCCCCAAGTGCTAGGCGGGTGGGCCGGTGGCACACGGCCCCCCGAGTGCAGGGCAGGTGGCATGCGCCCCCCTCCCAGCACCAGTCCCCCCAGTCCCCCAAGACAGGGTGGGCAGCCCCAGCTCTTTCCCCCGAGCACGGGTGTCCCAGCACTGGGCACTCTCTACCACCTCAAATCCTGGCCACCCTAGCCCCAGCAACACTGAAGAGGAGCAGCCTGCCTTGGCTGGGGCCAAGGGGGAAGGGAAAGCAGCAGGGGGTTTTGGGTAGGAGTGTGGATGCAGCCATGCTGGGGCATTTGGGGAGGCATAATCTTCCCCAGTCTATGTGCCACGCTGCATAGTGTTGACCATAACAGTCAGCTATCCTGCTCTGACTGCGATTATAAACTTCACTACCCAGAGGTCACAGACACTGAAGCCACTCCATCTTTTAAAGCCCCCCCCATGTATTTTTGAAATACCTTTTCTTAATCACCCACCTTGGATAGCATACCTATCTGCGTTCCCTTATTGTGTGTAACTGCCAAACCAACTATGCCAGCTCCAGGCACTAGACGTGCACCTTCCTGAAGTAGACAGAAGATATTGGATCTCCTGGGCCCATGTGGGGAAGAAGCCATGCAAATACAGCTACAGACCAGCCATAGAAACATAGACCACTACAAAATAATTGCACAGGGCATGCAGACAAAGGGGTATAACTGGGATCAGAGCAGTGCCATGTAAAAGCGAAGGAACTGTGGCACCCAGGGAGTAGGGCCAGATTTCCAATTAGGCACAGTAGGCACGTGCCTAGAGGCACTGGCATTCTAGGGGCACGTGATCTCTCTAAAACTGTGTACAACACAAAGGTCAGCTGCAGGCTGGGGGGTAGGTACTGAAGATGCTGTGCCTAGGGGCACATAAGGTGTAAGTCCAGCCCTGCCAGGGAGGCCACCAATCGATCTGATGCTGAGCCACAGATTTGACAGCTTTACAAACTACATGCCACACTTGGCAGAGACCCAACCAGCATCCTGGAGTCCAAGACACAGAACCCTGCCATGAACAGGGAGGAGGAGGTGGTGGTGCAGGAAAAGAGAGAGAGAGGGGAGATGCAGCAGGGTGACCAGTTGTACCACAAGCCAGGACCATGTTTGCAGGGATACTGGAACAATCTGTACAGTGAGAGTGCTGAAAGCCAACGAACCAAACTGTAAATCCTGTATATGATGGAAATCACTTCAAGCCCAAGGGTGCTGCAGCACCCCTAATTTCAGCACCTATACAGTCTAGCCAGCCCTACCAGTCAAGCATACATGAGCCCGATAAAAGGGAAGGAAATTCGGGAATGTGTGCGTACACTTTTTTTCTTACAAAGTTCAAATTTAAAGATGGTGCCCATCTCATCCCCAAGTTAACAAAACACAGGCATTGACTTCTCATTGTTTTACTTGTATGAGACAAGGTAGCAGTACAACAAAGAGAGGTAGAATTGGTATCTGCTTTTCATTCCCCTGTTGGGCTAGGCCAGGGTGTGGGGAAGAATAGTAAAAGATAGGTGCAGTTTATGTATATTGGGATGTCCCTTGTATCCTCCTGACAGATCATTATGAAATTTTTCATAGAGATTTTCTGCAATCTTTTCCTGAAGGCTAGCAGCACATGGATCCGGGCAGCTTCATGACACCAGCAGCAGCTGTGCTTTCTCTGACTCTGTTACCTTCAGGAGTGAGACTGATGTCTAAAATCACCACTGCCTAGGAAAATACTGCCTATACATTTAGGATGGAAGAGGGACTCAGATTTTATTGTTTATGCAACTGAAATTCCTCCCCAGCTCCTCCACTCTCGCATCCAGAATGCCTGACTCTGATGAGAGGAGAAAGAAGAGGACTAGGGAGGACATGTTCAGGGAGGTCTGGCAACCAGTACTACATTGGACCACAAATGCAAGGCCTGGAGGACTGACATGGTGGATGACGTGGCGAAGGAAAGAGCAGACAGAAGGACAAGAAGCTTTGGGCTTAAATTGCAGGAAGGGTGGTTTAGGCTGGACATTAGGAGAAACTTCTTAACTGTCAGGGTGGTTAAACACTGGAATAAATTGCCTAGAGAGGTTGTGGAATCTCCGTCACTGGAGATTTTTAAGAGGAGTTTAGACAAACACCTGTCAGGGATGGTCTAGATAATACATAGTCCTGCCAGGTGCAGAGGCCTGGACTAGATGACCTCTCGAGGTCTCTTCCCGTTCTATCATTCTATGAAACGCCCAGGATTCCCATAAGGAAAAGGGAGAGGGAGACGCCTCAGGACATAATGGGTCCTCCCAGGCAGCAAAGTCAAATACTGCAGACCCAGGTCCAAAAATCTCACACTACCCTTTGCAGTGCTTGGAGAACTCCATGGTAGCAGGTCCCCATATTTCTCAATACACCATGAGGCATCATGGGCTGCATCCTTACCCCTAACACTCCACACTGGGGAACAACAAGGAAAACCACAGCTACATATACATGGACCTGTGAGAACCCTGGCTGGTGTATGTAGTCACAACAGACTACATTTATACACTAAGATAGACAAATGTTTGCTGCCCTTCCAATTTTAAAGTTCCATTCCGTTAATAAGTATTAAAAGTTTGTTTGGCTTTTCTTATTTTATATACATTGGTTCTCCGCACTATTTTTGCCACCTATTAAATTTTTGGAGTTCACAATACATACTGCATAATGCAGAGCAGTACTCAAATCTCAATGTACAGCAAACACCACAGAACTAACCGGTTCAGGAAAACTCCCTGTCATATTAATAAATGTACAGCAAGCACCACATAATTCATAGCTTCAGTAAAACACAGTCTCATGTTTATAAATGTACAGTATAAATGTTCAGTGAAGCATATACTCAGTTATAAATGTACAACAAGTACTACACAATTCCTAACAGCATCCAAAGCTCCAGGCTCAGAGAACAGTCCTGCACAGAACACTACTGTGGCTGACTGCTGAAGTGCTTTTTCAAAGCCTCTCTCTCAGACACTGCATCTGAGCTCTTGTTATGAGTCTTGTGTCTGGCTGTTCAAACTTAACAGACAGCTGCTTCACCTCTGCTCTCCACCTCAGCTACACAAGAACATAAGAGTAGCCATATTCGGTCAGACCAAAGGTCCATCCAGCCCAGTATCCTGTCTACCAACAGTGGCCAATGCCAGGTGCCCCAGAGGTAGTGAACCTAACAGGTAATGATCAAGTGATCTCTTTCCTACCATCCATCTCCACCCTCTGACAGACAGAGGCTAGGGACTGTTCCTTACCCATCCTGGCTAATAGCCATTAATGGTCTTAACCTCCACGAATTTATCTAGTTCTCTTTTAAACCCTGTTATAGTCCTAGCCTTCACAACCTCCTCAGGCAAGGAGTTCCACAGGTTGACTGTGTGCTGCATGAATAAGAACTTCCTTTTATTTGTTTTAAACCTGCTGCCCATTAATTTCATTTGGTGGCCCCCTAGTTCTTATATTATGGGAACAAGTAAATAACTTTTCCTTATTTACTTTCTCCACACCACTCATGATTTTATATACCTCTATCATATCCTCCCTTAGTCTCCTCCTTTCCAGGCTGAAAAGTCCTATCCTCTTTAATCTCTCCTCATATGGGACCCATTCCAAAACCCTAATCAGTTTAGTTGCCCTTCTCTGAACCTTTTCTAATGCCAGTATATCTTTTTTGAGATGAGGAGACCACATCTGTACACAGTATTCACAATGTGGGTGTACAATGTGTGACAGTACCCCCCATAAAGCTTTATGGAATGTGCTTATAATTGTATATGTGACATAACTGAAATGTTTTAGGCTACATATGCCATGTAACATATCTATGTAAAAGTTATGATCTACTGAATATATTCATCCTATTTGTATGCAGGTATCATTCTGGTATTCAAAGTTCTGAATATTGGCTCTATACTGGCTTGATTTTAACTAGCATAGTAGAGCATTTGGTCAGCTTCTTGAGAAAAGTGAAAATTAAGTACCCAATCAAAAACCACTTAAGCCAACAATGAACTTGAAGATGCCAATCCACATCTAAGCCTTCCCAGGAATGTGGCTTGCCCATGTGACTCCAAAACTCCACCTTGGATCTGAACTTTGCATGGGAGGGAGGAGGGGGTCTCTGACCACAAGAGAAAGTCTACTTAAACCCCTGGGAGACCCCTCCATTTTGTCTTCAGCTAGCTAAAGAGAGAGCCTCTCAACCCCAACGATACCTGAAAGGAACTGGAACAAAGGAAAGTAACTACAGGGGCAGTGAGTGATTGGTGGCTGGACCCAGACTAGAAGGAGACTAGTCTGTAAAAGAAAGGTTACTGGGTGAGTTTTTATTTGTAGTCAGTTTCTTAGACATAGACTTGCATGTTCTATTTTATTTTACTTGGTAATTCACTTTGTTCTGTCTGTTACTACTTGGAACCAGTTAAATCCTACTTTCTGTATTTAATAATATCACTTTTTACTTATTGATTAACCCAGAGTATGTATTAGTACCGGGAGGGGGGGTACTGTAGCTGTATACAGGATAAAATAGATTTAATTGGGGTTTGGACCCCATTGGGAGTTGGACATCTGAGTGTTAAAGACAAGAACACTTCCGCAAGTTGCTTTCAGTTAAGCCTACAGCTGTTAGGGGACGTGGTTCAGACCTGGGTCTTGGTTTGCAGCAGGCTAGCAGGTCTGGCTCAAACCAGGCTGGGCACTGAAGTCCTAAGCTGCCAGGGCAGGAAAGTAGGGGCAGAAGGAGTCTTGGCACATCAGTTGGCAGCCCCAAGGGGGTTTCTGTGATCCAACCCATCACACCATGGGTATATATATATATATAAGGCAGTAAGATATTCTCTGTCTTATTCTCTATCCCTTTTTTAATGATTCCTAACATCCTGTTTGCTTTATTGACTGCCGCTGCACACTGCGTACATGTTTTCAGAGAACTATCCACGATGACTCCAAGATCTCTTTCCGGACTAGTTGTAACTAAGTTAGCCCCCATCATATTGTATGTATAGTTGGGGTTATTTTTTCTTTATCTATTTTCTATCTCATTGGAATGGGGGAGAGGAGATGAGAAGTACTAATGACCAATACTCTAGAACAACTATATGGGTGTTTAATGAATACTGTGACCTAGACGGAATGATACTATAGAGACCCAAACCCCAGAAGCTGAAGATGGTGCAGATACCCATGTTACAGAGCTGAGAACTCTGACATCCATGTGTAACTTTGGGGACATTAAAAATTAAGTTAGGATTATTTGTGGAACATGTGGTTTCAGGAGAGATTATTGAGATAAACAGGCCTAACCCTATAGAAATGCCTTCAAATACCAAGGGCCCCTGAGCTATCCAGGGAAAGGATCAAACAATAACAGCCACTAGTATAGCACAAGCACACAGATGCAAGATCAAGAAACCCAGGAAGCGGGACAGAGACAGAGTGACTGAGAACGTCGGCATCGTGGTCCAATGCATAAATTGTGGAACACAACACAAAGGGCAGAAACCAAAATACCCAGCCATAGGCAATGGCGCAAGGGGTGTGGAAAACAGAACCACCTTATGTCTCAGTGTCAGAAACCCTAGGAAGAGTAAAGCAGTTAATGCAGTAATTGAACATAGAGACTTCCAGTGAAGAGGAGGCTCTGCAGTGTGACGTCAGCAGACCCAAAGACTCTCATTCCACATGCACTGCAGAAGAAGGCTGCCAGCTATTCAGCTGCCTTATTTGCAACTATGCTCTTGTATCAATGACCAATTCAATTCCATCCATATTGTGGAGCCAGTTGTAACGTAATTCCAGCAGCAAATGGGTCTACAGACAGCAGTTCTCTCCATAACCCTGATTCATCCCCAGAGCAAGCCCTCTTATGCAGTGAAGGAGGGAGGAGTCCTGTAGAAAAATAGTGTGTGATGAGGTAATAAAAGACTGCATCATAATGCACATAAAACACAAGGGATCAAATTAAATTTTCACAGGGAACCCTGATTCTGGCATTTCCTAACCTGAGAGTTTTTCACTGTGCAACATTAATAATGTTCTTTTAATGTAGTTGTGTGCAATTTCCTAAGTTTTTAGACAAGTACACTGAAGTATTATCATGTGGCATGATATTGACACTCACAACAAAAAATCAGCCTTAGGCAGACACCCTACATGGAAAATTTCAACCCAAATAGTTAAAATGTGATAAAGTTTATAAACAACTGAAATATAATGGGAAGTGGCAGACAACCTTAATAATAGAAAGTGCTATCAGCTCCACATACAATAATAGATCACGCCAACATTTGCCATCTACTGTAGATCTCATTTTTTATTTAACCCACTGGATGTTTCCTTAGATCAGCAGTACTGACTGCCAAACTCATGCAAATATCTGTAATCATAATAGTATTTCTGAAGCTCAACCCAGAGATCCATGTCAATAAATACAACAAACTTACAGGACATACTCTTTGTGCTCTCAAATGCACTACGGCGTACTTTCAAATGCAGCACTGTCAACTTAACCATTCAAAAATCATAAGCCAGGACCCACAAAATTGATGTAAAGTCACAAAATCTTTAAAAAAAATAGTTTAATTTGCCTTTTGATTTGTGATCCTTTAGGGTACAGTTGGGTCATGTATTTAAGGATGTCTCCATAACCACAACAGCTAGAAACTTAGTTTTACGTAAGATGAAAGCTGAGATTTTCACCAAACATAACTTGGTGAGCTGGGGCTTTAAGAAAAAAACATCAAATATCACCAGACTAGCAATAAAGTTGCAAAAGTTGGCAACACTGCAACTGCAGTACATCTGGGGAGAGATCAAGAGCAATGATAGTTCAACTCACACTCCTGTGATGAGGTAAACATGTAAAGCTTCTTAAAAGGGCTACCAAGTTGTTTAAGCTGGCAACACTGGGTTTCAACAGCCAGAAACATAAGGCATTTGATATACAAAAGTATTTTGTGGGTTTACTAGACAGTTTACCCTGACCACAATTACTCCTCTGAGACAAAGGCTTAAGTCCAGAATGACGCAAAATTAGTTTAGTGGATACCTGAGTAGTGGGGAAAGACACACATAGAGGTCATGGGCATTCAGGGCACACAGGTCTACTGGAGAGATGCACAGGACAACCATTAAGGCTACACCAGCCCTTACTCTCAAGCTGAATTCCCACTGACTTCAATGGGAAGTGGCTGTGCAGATGGATTGCATGACTGCACTCAAAGCATTGAAAACTTTGTGACAAGAAGTTCTAGCCACAAGCACTATATGTGGAGGAAGTCACATGGCAGATAATAGCAGCAGTGGATAAACTCAGCCACAGAGAACAGAAAATTACAGACCTCTAAGATACTGCTTATATACTTGGCCCTGAAAAAGTGTGACATCTCATCCAAAGGGGCAGATGGATGTGCCGTACTGAGTTATGAGGCTAAAAGGCTCATATTTTTACGTTAGAAAAATATAGCTTTTCTGTATAGTGAACAGAGAGCAAAGATCCTCCTTCTCCTAGCCACTGCAGACAGAAGCAGATCAGCATTTCAGGCTGTGATTGTTGTGAGTCAGATCCCATAACTCTGTCCTAATAAAACTCAGAGAAGCACACATTAGAAGCATGTCATTTTTAAGGGTCTTGGACTTCCCACTTCTGAATCAGAATTTTCTCTCCAGGAATTCATGTGATGGCACATTATAAATCTCAGAGAAGAACTTAATCCCCTCAGAGATTACATGAGCAAAACTGCAGGAATTCTATTTCAAGATGAAAAAAGTGCTTTCATATCAACTGGTCTTGTTATAGCAGACATACACACGCTCACTTTGATGCCTGCATCAAAAATGTACCAATCACATGCTTGTAAATACATTTATCAGGAGAGCATCATAATCAAAATCCTGGATCAGAAAACTCAGTTACATAGCTTCATACAATAATTGTGGAGGAGGGCATGAGAACAGGTGTGAGTATACATTACTCCTGTGCCTGCTTTGAGTGGAGACATTCCCAGCACAGTAAATGGTAAGATAGTGGTATGTCCCCTTCAAGCCTTCCAGTGGTTGCACCTAGATGAACACCAACATTTTTGAGGGATTTGGAATTGAGATCAAATCTGAAATTTGCAGCTGGCACCTGTCTCTGTAACAGGCTGAACCAAAAACCTGATCCCAACTCACTCTCTCTTACACTGTGGAATAACTATTGAAGTCAATGGAATTCTATCCCTGTGTGAGATCAGACCAGGCCTTCCATACTGGAACATCTGTGAACTTCAGAGAGAACTTCGATACCGGATCCAAATTTCGCAGCTCTGGCCTGACTCGACTTTGGAAGTTTCTTAAAATGACACACTGATTGCAAAGAACTGTTGCACACTGGGTCACACAGCCATTCTCTCCCTTCTCATGAGCCTAGTTATTCCCAATATGCAGTGACAGTGCAACAACATACTGGAGCCAGACACAAGTTGGGAAACCTAGATAAATGACAAAATAAGGCTATTTCCTCCTTAGCGGTCATTCTAATATTGCCTTGAAGTTGTTCCTTAAAAGCAATGTCTTTTACATTTTGTGTTTGCTTAATCAGCTGGACTTGTGCAAGTCAAAGCAATACCTCCTTCAATCTTCTGAATTTTCACCTGTTTCTGCTACGTACTATAGTATTACAAAAGCCAAGATTTAGAGACACACTCACTTCATATTATCTTAAGAACCAGTGACGTTAACTGGAAACAGTCCACACAGTTCTGTATTGTCCATCAGATGCTTTAAAGCCATTTATAAGCTGACAAATACACACCGATTTCTGTGGCTGGAACATCTGCACTTTCTCAACTATTTGTAAAGCATCAAAAATGCCTATTAGTATAAAAATTGAAGAAAAATTACCCGCAGGAGGAATGGGCATTAGCCATGCTTCACTTCCCCCCTTTCTGTTGACATCTGAAGCACTTTTTTTTCCTCCTCCTTTCTTTCCAATTCACAGTGGGTTTAAAGAGGTGAATCAGTGCACAGAGAAAGAGAGAGAGAGAAAAAAAATAAAGAAAAGAAAGAAAAACCGCAACCCTCTTTTTGCCAGGGTGGGTATGAAATATGAAGGCCCAACAATTGTTTGAGCTCAGTGCATTGGAATAACATTGGTTAAATTATGGATAGTTTTGAATAGTGTCACTTTTTTTTCCCCCTCTGCAGATGGTTGTTCACACAAGGAGCCTGGCCTGCATAATTGTATCACTAATAAGCAGTAAGGCAATTAGTTGTGTAAGTGTGCTATAATCATTCTAACAGAAGATATGACGAAGAGACAAAAAAAAGGAGGGGGGAGAAAAAATGTCTTTTCTCAATTCATCAACTGACAGCCATAATTAGATATAGATAATTGAAAATTCCACAGTAGGGGGGCAAGCTTATACAAATGAATTTTCTTTGCTTCCCTTATGCATTTTTTCCCCCTTTGCCTGAACATCCCCCAGAAAAAGGCAGAAAATTTGTCATTCCAGGGGAGCGTATACTGTATGAACCACAGGCTGCTCATTCAGAGCAATGATGTCAGAATAACATCCCCTCCACCCCCCCCCCGTATGAAATAGAAAGCTTTGAACTGGCCCTTTATTAGCTGTTTTCAGCCAGTAGCAAATAATACCTCCTAGATGATCTATATCAGCTTGCGGATCGTGAAATGTAAAACTCTAGGAGAAGAGGTCACCTTTTTTTCCATTGACATGAAGACGGCTTGGTTTTGGGGAGGGTGCGGGAAGAGCTCTGAGTTATAATAGAGCATTACATCATCAAGTATTATGGGAAGAAGGGGATTTCTTTTGAGTGAAGCCTGATTATCAAAGGCTATAATTAAATTTGGGCTAAAAATGCTCAAGTGCTTATGAGTTTGTGGAAACTATGCACAGAACAGCTTTCCATTGAATTAATCAGCTTGCAAGTTTTCATTATTCTGGACCTTCTCTTTCTAAACTGTAAGCTCACAATCACAGCCTCTTTTTTATCAACAAACTCTCCTAAAATTTAATTGGACAAACCTTAACTGTGATTTTTTTTCTTAAAGAGAGAGCATGTTAAGTCTGGAGCTTGTTAATTAAGTTCTTTAAATGCCCCCAGCTGTGCAATAAATTTTCAAAGTACACAACTGCATATTTATTTTTTTTAACATTTGCTCCCTCGTTTTTCAGTTACAAGCTGTTTTTGAAAACACAACAAAAAAATCTCAGAGAATTCCCATGTATTATTGTGATTCTGGCTGGTGAAAATTGGAGAAAGTCAGAAGTTGCATTTGATTAAAATATAACTTGAGAGCAAAGGAAATGCTTCCAGTGGCCAAAATTTACTACATTCTTCAGAAATAATCCAAGAGTGGGTTTTTTTTGTTTTTAAAGTGTCCTAGCAAGTTATTCTGGCAGATGTGTGCAAGGAGAAAATGCATTCTGCAGCTATTTCACAATGAAAACCTTCTACCTGACACCAGTTAAGAAGGGGGTGATTGAAATTATATTTAAACTTTAAATTCCAGGGCCAGGTCTTCAAATTGGTGTAAATCAGCATAGTTTCATTCATTTAAATGGAGCTACACAAAACTACACCAGTACAGGTTCTGATCCCAAGACTTAACAATAACTACTGCTTCTGAAAAAAGTAGGATAACATGCTAATATTTATCTTCACATTTACTCTTCAACACGTATTTATATCCTGATTGTGAACACAGATCACGCAATTGGATCTACACAGTGAAATCCCAGCTTAAATGTTAAATTAAGAACTACGCTTGGAAAATATTCTATAGTACTAATGCTCTTCTGTTTGGAGAGTGGGAGATAGAGAAGAGAAGAGAGTATAATATGTGGTCCCCATCCCTCCTTATTAGATCCATATTTTGTGAGTAAAAGTTATCATACATAAGGACTTCTAATCTCTGTCAGCTCAGAAAAGTTTGCAGAATGGAAATAGCTTAGTATGGTACTGAGCACTGGAAAACAGTATTGGCACCTTTGTGTATCATGAAACCAACAATGAAATGACAGTAGGTGGCTACACTTTTCCCATGTAGAGTCCTCAGTTTAAACAGCCCGTGGCTGCCTCTGATGAAAAGAGCTAACCATGTTGAACCTCAAGAACAGACCTGTTCTCCGTGCTAAACAGTTAATGGTAATGGGAGGTTGTTTCTACAAGCTTCCCTCTGCTTTGAAGAGCTGTTTTTAGATTCAAACTAGCACACTTCACTCAAACATCCCTCATTTTCGGCCCCAAATTCCCAATGTTTCATATAAATTTAGTGACCCACCTCATTTTTATTGTTGAAAATTTCTTAAATCAGAAATAACCAATTGTGAAAACAAAGTTATAGAAAGAGTTAATTATGCTAAAGGAGCAAATCCCACAGGATAAAAAGTTTCCTGTAGGAATAATTTTTTAGTTGTGTACCTTGGTTGGATCTTTGTCCCATGTTGCATCCCACATTTTGGACCTTCAACGATTAAGAGCTGTGAACTAGTGTAGCAAATGGAGCAAAAATGTTTACATGCAAAAATTGCTGGCAGCACAAAAAGTGAATAAGCACATTCCGCCTCACACAATTTTGCAACATTTATCTTAGGCCAGTTGTTTATATACATGGAAATAAATGGAATATCTCAGATTCAAAATACACCTCTACCCCGATAGAACGCTGTCCTCAGGAGCCAAAAAATCTTACCGCGTTATAGATGAAACCATGTTATATCGAATTGCTTTGATCCACCAGAGTGCGCAGCCCCTGTCCCCCAGCACTGCTTTACCGCATTATATCCGAATTCATGTTATATTGGGTCATGTGATATTGGGGTAGAGGTGTAGTTCTGGTATCCTTTAAAAGTATTAAATATGAAATATCACAAAACACATTAAAATTGTGGCTAAATTCTCCTTGCAGTTACATCCAGGCAGTTCAATTTACTTTAGGGATCCAGAGGAGAATTTGGCCCATACTCCCTTATGCATCCCCAATATAGCAGACATTGTGCCTTACTATAAGCGGATAGAGACAGGAAACAAAACAAAACTCTGAGATCTTCTGCGCTTACGGGCTGCACTGGCCAAGCTTATCATTTCTTTCCTTCTACCGCTCCCCCTACATTTTCTCTTTTACGGACCTACAGTTTGAAAAGAGTTTGGTTTTCTTCTCTCATTTTCAGATCATTACCCATTTCTGACATTTTGTTTTTTTCCTGCTTGCTCTTTTTGAGCTCTCTGAGCAGAGTACTCCGCTGCTTTACACAATGTCTATTACTTTCTAGATGCTGGGATCAGCCCAAAAGCAAATGCCCCTGAGGTCTCTTGAGCAACCCATTTAGCCTCTTGCCAACATGGAGGTCACATTGTTGGCTAGGGATTTACACAGAATCCAACCCTTCCAAACCAATTGAACGTAGCCTTACTAACTTTCTACCCTCACTCCATTATCTGAGAACCTTTAGATCTTTAGTCTGGCAGTGGATGTGCTAGTATGAGATAAAGACAGGACTTTTCTCAGGGTAACTTTTCCAGAATGAATCGCCACCCTTTTCTCAAGTGGTTTTGCTTCCCATGCTGTCTGTGGGAGGTAACCATGACTCCTGCTAAGAATGCCAGACACGTAACTGAATGATGTACATGCTCAGTTCTACTATGGAGGGCATCAGAAGGTCAGCAGAACCCCCACATATTTCAGGAGAACTCCAAGGACATGGATTTGGATCCCAGTCTATTACACTGTTGTAAAACTGTATTCACTCAAAAATTCAAATTTACTTTCATTACAGCTCTAAACCATTAGTGCTAGTTGAAATTTTCTATCAAACACTTTTTTTTTTTTTTTTTTTTAGAATATAGAGTTTTTGATTAGTCAAAGTTTTTAGACGAAAGTGTCTGCTTTACTCAAAATTTTCTATTTTCACTGGAAAAATGAACATGCTATGTTCGGTCAAAAATTTTCATTCTTCATATTTTCTTTTCTTTTTTTTCCTACAAAAAAGTTGAAATTTTCCAGCGGGGAGAAAATTCCAAACAGTTTGATAAATTACACAGTTTTTGAAATGAGCTATTTAATGTTTTAGAACCTTGATTTGTAAGGCCGTGACAAACGATACTTGGAAGCTCACTGATTCAGCAGAGACAGGGAAGGTGGCTTATACTAACTTGATAAAAAGCCTGGTTAACTCCCTGCTTTCAAAACTTCAGTTTATATGCCATCATTTTCTGAACAGATGTCATGCTTCCTTTGGCCTACATTACAACTCTAGGCACAACTCTGGAGTAATTCTGAGAGGCCTTGTCTCTCAGACACACTCCTCTGAGTCCGCAGTTTGAGCATTGACCTGCTAAACCCAGGGTTGTAAGTTCAATCCTTGAGGGGCCATTTGGGGATCGATCCTGCTTTGAGAAGGGGGTTGGACTAGATGATCTCCTGAGGTCCCTTCCAACCCTAATGATCTATGATACATAAGAGTCACAATTCAGCCCTCTTTGCTCCTAGAGAATACTATTTAACAACGGTCTATGTCAGAAATTAATTACTACCCCCAACTCTGGCTCAGTTACTCTGATAAGGGGATGGAGCCAAAATTCTGCCTATATGCAGCCTGTTTCACATCCACATGCCTCTTGGAATAAGTGAGTGGATAGGCTACCCTGCATTTTCCAGTGTGTCCAGAACTAAGGTCTGGGTAGCCCTAGTCCAGGTTGAACAGGAGTTCTTACTTTCACCTTCCCTAAACAGGCTGTGTTTTGAGTCACCATCCAGACCCTTGATATTAAAGAATTAACAGGAGAGCCAACTTCTATCCTTATTATTTAAGATGGTGTGATCAAGAGCAGAATTTCATCTCAGTTCCCAAAAGAGATTGACTCACACCAAAACCCTGGATCAAAAAAGCCCCGAACTTTGAATTTTTTGACACACAGATCCAAATTCTGCATCCAACCACTAACTGTTAGAATGCTTAAAATTACCCCAAACTGCATGTTTGGCACCTTTGCACTCGTGTGAAATCCCCATGACCTTAATGGAATTCCATGCAGGTGCAAGAGTCTGACCATTCAGATAGAACGTGGGATTAGGGCCACAGAGAGGATACATGTTTGTCAAGGTACAGTATCAATCACATTCAGGAACAGCAAATGAATCTTCATAGTTAAAATCTTTACTTGTTCATTCAGAATTTCAGGCGGCTGCTTTGTAAGATTTTTCTCCCTCAGCCCCATCTAGTTTATATAAAGATACCATTTTTCATTAGCAGCAACACAATCTGCCATGGACAAAGAAATAAGACTTATATATATATATTTTTAAAAGACATCTCCAAAATATAATGTATATATAATGCATTTTTCCTTTTGTGACAGCAGCTGGTTCAGGTGTTGCTCTCTCTTGCACAATAATATAACAGGTAAGATACACTCAAAATATATACCCAGGACTTGAAGTGAATGCACATTTTACTGGATTTTTTCCTCCCTAGCAGAATGAAAGATTTTATTTTATTTTATTTTAAAGGAGGATTCTTGGCTGCATTTCCATGGTACACAATGACACATTTGGTCCTTTGTGTTTCTAACTAAGTAATGACACAGTTCCTCTAAACCATGAAAAATGTTGCGTTTGACCAAACAAGAAAGGATGAACTTCTGGGAAATTCCATTCACTGGATCTTGAATTAGACCCAGAACACTGGGACGTATCCATTCTTTCCTGCAGCCCCCTGCCAAACCTGGCTAGAGCTCCAGTGGCACTGCATTGTTTCTGCCTTATTCACTGGATACAGTAATATCAACACAAACTGTTCTCAACTGCTGAAGGCTTGATTCTCAAACATATGGATATGTTGAAAATTAAATTGCAGGGTTTATTTGAATTTATAGACAGCTCAGTGAATGTATTTTTGAGATACAGTCTCCGTCAAGGAGATAGATGTCACCTGCCATGAGTAACATGATTCTATAATGTTAAAATGCCACATTCTCTTTGTACGTAATTCTATTCAATCACTTCCCGCAAAGATTTGGGTAACGAACACTTGAACATCTGTTTTGTTTTTTTTCTCTCCTTCCCTCTCCTTTCCTGAAAAATCCTGATTTGGATATTTCTTTACTGAATGCAAAACTCCTCAGCTCAATTAATCTCTCGTGATAATTTCAAGAGCCTGGTTTGGATTATGTTGGTATATTATTCTCTTCCCTTTTATTAAAGTTCCCACGTTTTCAGTGGGAATGTGGCAGGGCAGATTAGAGGAGGGTCAGTTGGGGCTGTATTAAACAGTCTGCTTTCCCACTTGTCGTCCTTTGCCTGGTCATGGAATGCAGGAATAGATACAAAGTTGGTGTTGTGTCTTTTTGTAGCCCCAGCCTCTGAAGTAAATGACACGCAAGAGTCAGTCGCCATTGAACAGAAGCACGTCAATTTTTCAGTGTAAGCATTGCATTACCTTATCATCATATCCACTTGTGATTAGAAGGGCTTTTTTAAAATCTTTCAAGCAATTATAATTATAAATCACATGAGTCACATCCAAGTGATCTTCAGAGCTGAAGAACCTCATTCTCTGAACACTGCCACTTGGGCTGAAGCATTAGATTGGACTATGATTAAATATGAATGGATAAGTGGTATCAAATAATTCAACCAATATAGATTTTTTTTCATTTGTGTTTCTATGTGCAAATACGTGGTTATTACAAATTTGCTGTTATTTGAGATGTTTGGAAAATTCTATGCAAACTTAATCCCAGTTGTTCACAATCAAAGTCTTTGATTATTTGTTATGATTTTATTTATTTAGTTTATACTTCATACACACAGGAATAAGAAGCTCTCCCAGGCTTTAGTTTGTTTTACATGGAAAATAAAACCAGTTGATTATCACTCATTTCATAACCAAAAAATAACCAACCAAAGATGGAGTTAAACCCAAACAATTCTCTCCAACAAATACCTAAGTATTTCATGTTCCTCCCTTCCCTACAAGGTTTAGGGATGGATTATACAATCCTCACTCATGTAGGTGAGTAACATTATTTGTAAAATATTAAAAGAAGAAACTAGATTATATGGATACCTCTTCTCAAGCTGAAGCTTAGTTAACATATAAGAAAGGAAGCTGCTAGCAGTGCACTCACCATGAAGGTCCCTCTAATTTGGAATTTATTCCCTCTTCCCCAGTTTTAAATAGTTGTAATAATCTGAGACTTCTTGATCACATGGCATAGATACCAGGCCAGATAGTCACTGCAGTGAATGCAGCTATGCTGACATACCGCAGAGGAGGATCTAGTCCTGTGTTTCTAATTGATGGCTAGCACATCTAGTCTGGGCTAGCACCCAACTCCTCTGGTGCTTTGAAAATTCCAGCCATGGTACCTTGAATAGTTTTTTATTTTTGATGGAGAGATCACAAAGGCTCACACTGTACTAAAATCAACATTCAGCATCTCCAGTACTTTGGTTCCACCCAGCCTAGGAATATCATTTTTCTGAAGGACTTGAAATAACACTCTCCACAAAACATATATAAATTATTGAGATATATTTTGGCCTTTTGAAAGTGAAAATCTTTCTACTGCTTTATAACTTAAAAAACCAGTTCAACTGGTGACATTTGCCCAATTCCGCATAATTTACCACCAATGGAAAGCTAATTCTACCTGTCTTGATTCTGACAAGAATTACATTAATTTTTCTGTCAGTGAACTATGTTGCCTTAGTTGTGATGGAATCTATAATTTGGTTCAGATGATTAGTGGGTATATTTAAAGACTCTTTATCAGCAGTCCAGTCACTTTTTAATATCTAATAAGTTCAAAAGACATACACATTCCCCCAAGATGGAGAAAGAATGTAGAGGATCCACTGTTCTTTTATGTTCTTTTGGCACTAAGTAAATTCATATAGAGTGCAGCTTGGATGCCATTATTATTATTATTACTAGCTTTCATTAACAAAGATGACTTCCCATTTATGTAATAATCAAAGAACTGTATTAGACAGTATCGAGGGTAGTCACCAGAAAATATCACCATGTACTTATTAACTTTCTAAGTAATGACTAGGCTTGGATGTAATAATTCCTATAATACTACATCACAATCACTTAGTTTCATTTGCATTCAGAACTATCTACTCCCTCGACCTTTGGGAATTTGAGCGGGCTGTTCATTTTTTTAGACTCCAAGTTAATGAAATTAAAATGTGACTAAATTTGAAAAGTACATTATCGAATTTTGCCAAACATAGCAGCACCACATTAACTGAAAAGTAAGCAACTATTAACAAACAAACTTATTTTCTTGGCAGTTCCTGTAGGTTCTTACTTGCTGAATTTCAGGTCCCAGCAAACAAAAACACAAAGTGAAACTCAGTCAAAAGCACTGAGATTCACCTGGTTTCATACTGAAATGGGAAGCTTAAAGCCATAAACTGAAAACTGATTTGATTATGCTCAGGTTTGTGAACTTTACCCTAATATGGCAGTGTTTCTATCAAGACAGGAAAGCAGGTAAGCTTTCTTAAGAAAAGTTTTGCATTGCCTTCTCTCACAGAGGTGTGGTGAGGCTTAAATAATGTTAATTAAGCAGTTTGATGTTCTCAGATAAAAGCCACTATACAACTGTGAAATATTTACAAGTGCAGCTGTTAGCACTGCCTTAAGGTTGGTTCACACTTCCATTAGAAGTCCCTGTTTTCAGTTGCTCATGTACTTTGCTACACTTTTACCATTTGGGCAAAAAATTTCTATGCTGCCTCTGCCAGTTGCTTTTTTTCATCAGCTAAAACAGTTAATCTGTTTCGAAGGAAATTAAGGAAAATATGTTATTTCCCCATGTTAAAAATTGCTTTCAACCATTTGATTGAGAAGTTCTAGCACATCATCCATGATTTGGAGCTGGAACTCGGCATTTGGGCCTGAGAGGTGAAGGGGAGGGCTTCCCTGGTGTTAGGGATGCTCTTTTTGCCATCCTTATAAAAATCCACTCAAATTTGGTGAAGTTATAAATCTCTGAAGAATCTCAGTTCACACATGCTCAATAGAGACTTTCCAGAGTTGGCATCTAACTTCTCCAGAAATTCTATCTGTACTGAGCATGCTCTGTCCCCTCACAACATCCAGGTGCTGGCTGAACTCTGAGAAGACTGAGGTAAGGAACTTCAATAGATGTGTTTATTATTTCATCTAGATCTGCATGTCTCATATGCTATGTGAGTAAAGAGTAATTTGTTTTAGAATCCTATGCAAAGTCTATTTGCTTTCACTATCACATTCCCCTGAAGAGTTAAAGACTTAACCTAGAACATGCAAATGATTGAAGTTCTGGGAGAGCAACTAGGAGGTCTGAGGGGTCAAGCCATGGTTCTGGGGACCAACAATAGCTAGCCCATATAAGTATCATTTCTTTGAAAGAGTAACAGACAGCATGCCCGTGCCCAGGAAAAGTGGAAAGGCTCAGCAAAGGCCACAGGAAGAAATAAATGTTACATCCTACTTAGACCCAGGGAATCTTTGAGCAGACAGGTCCAGTGGATTTGCACCCAACACAGCAGCCTGGTGAATATCTAGCAAAGGGCTCTACTAGGGTGATAGGTGAGACAAATCACATACTATTTTTTTCCCCTGAGCTGGCTGAATTAAGGTTGCATGGATAACTTTAGTTTTTAGTAACTTCAGCTGCTGACATTGTAACTGTAACATCCTTTTACATTGGTTTCTTGACTGTAATTATGACGACCGGATAAAACATCTGCCTTCTTTCTTCCAGGGTCTGCAGTTCATGCTCTGAAAATCTCCGTCAGTCTGCTACTGCAAATATTAGCTTCTGGATGGGAACAGAGCAGCAAACCACAGTGGGAGAATGACAGAGTGCCCAACCGATTAGTGTTGGGGGCGGAAACAGCAGCAGGAAGCCAGCCAATCATTTTAAGAGGAAATGGGCATCAAGTAGAAAGTACCTTTAGGGTGGCTTTTTTAAAAGAGAAAAGCACTTAAAAATCCTCCAGAGTTAATTGGTTTGAAATATGAAACTTTTCGAACGCATTCTGTTTGGGTGATTTTGTCTTCAGAATTTCATGTGGTACTTGGGTTCAAAATGACTTCATTAAGCCATGCAGTATGTGGGTCAGGCTGTGCCACTGCTGAGAGAGGGAATGTGATAAGGGTAGGCAGTGTCAGGAAGCTTTCTCCTCCTCACTGGTTAAGTTTTATTAGCAAGTCTCTTGGAAAGCACTGTACTGTATCAAAGGCCTTGATGTTTTTAGAACAAAGAATTTATGTGCATTAGAAGTGTAACCTACCTTGTTCTGTTCATTGAAATACATCATCATTTTGTGCCTGGTGGTAGCAAAGGTAATTTAGAGGATCCTGACAGAAATATATATATATCATTAAAACTATCCATTAATATACTTGTGGTATTATAAACATAGGGGGTTGTGGATGACAGAAGTGAAAACCAACTCATTAGTTTGCATCACTATTAAAATATGATACATTTTCTTCTCAGCCTGATTCAAGTTAAGTGAAAGGAGCTCTCTGAGCTCCCAGTAATTTGTCTAAATCAAAAAACAAATATCTTCCCGAAAACACTCCAACTTGTCCGTAAAATAGCAATCCTTTTGAAATCTCATGTCCAACCTGCATTTGCTCATGAGATGATGAGTGAGATAGTCTCAGGCCAGACCAGGGTTCAGCCCAGTGCAACTGACCATGCTGCACTTAAATAAACAATACTTGTTTATCATTATTTGCATTCTTATCTCAGGAGACATCATATCAGGGCTCTTGCAGATCCAGACTGGCATCATCAGATATTAGTATCATTCCCATCTATTCCTGCAAACAATCTAAGCAGACTGCTATCAATATGGTAAGACAGGACTAAATTCTCAGCTGTGCAGTGCTCGCAAACAGCTCAGTTATGCCAGAAGCAATGATCTAATACAGATCTCTTCACTGAACAGCTTTCTGTCCCCTCTTTTCCTCCAGTGTGCCCTCTACACAAACGGGGAGGAAGAGTAGATGATACAGAATATCTACATATAGGGAATTTTTGGCTACCGAAGCAGCAAAATAGAACCAGAACAGTAGTCAAAGATCTGGTCCATGAATCTCATATTCTTACTACAGTACCTGGACACAATGGCATCAAAGACGTTGAGTAGTTCACTGATAACTTCAGTGTAATGACGATATAATAATCCTGCAGAAGCTGATTTATTTGTCATGTATAGAAATGTTGTTTAATATTGCAATGGTTGTACATCTATATCCCTGAACACGGGAGAAGCTTTTCACATTTTTCTGTCTGCCTTTTTTTTTGTCAAGTCTTTTATGTCTTGAGAAATATGATGCTCATAAAAATCCAGTGGAAAATCCCCAGTGTCTAAAAACTGAGAAAACATCTTCTTTCCATAGTTTTCCCATTTGAGACCCTGTGTCATCTAAAAGCAGAGTACAAACCAACTGTGCAAAATATCGGTATTGCTTTAAATGCGTAAAGCTAATAACTTAGAGGCATGCAATTGTTATTTGTTCAATAAGATATTGGCATGCAAATTTGCATATATAAATATGCTTCCACTTTCTTTTTGCTTATAGTGCAGAATATCTTCATTTAAGCTGATCAAAATCTTGAAAAAAACCCACTTATTGGTTTGGTTAGGATAATTTAATTTTGAAAAAAAAATGTGTGTTTCACTACAGTATTTAAAATTAGATGTAGTTATCTGAAGGATTCTAATGACTGCAGAAATATTTATATTATCCATTTTGGGGGCAAAGCACTTTTAAAGGTTTCCTGTTATATTCTTGCTCTTAAAGTTATGCTCTGTTCTCCGTAAGATCCATCACCCATGAAGCAATGTAACAATGCGATGCAGTGATTTGGGGCCAGATATTCAAATGTGCTCAGCACTTAATTTGCCGAGATCTTTTGAAAATCTGGCCAATAATGGGGAAAAGCGAAGAAAAATTATTTTCCAGGTCAAAACTCAATCTTGGTGAATTGGTTTGGAAACATCTCATATCAGCCATGTCCTTCCTCCTGAAAACAACCAAAAATTGAGCAGCAGTTGATAATTGTTTCTTATCTCCACAAAGTGAAGCCACACTAGCCAGATTTTCATTCCAAAACCCCATGGACTATATATAAACAAACCATATCAAATAAACTAGGAACAGATTTACCCTACAGTTTACATCCCTTTCAGCTTTTATAAGTAGGAGTAAAACACAAACTAAAAAGTATAGGTGGATGAAGAACAGTGAGCAAATGACCACAGAAATGATAAAAAGGAACGGCTATACTGGATCAGATAAAAGGTACATCTACCCAGTACCCTGTCTTCCAACAGTGGCCAATGCCAGGTGCCCCAGAGGGAATGAAAAGAACAGGTAGTCACTGAGTGATCCATACCCTGTCACCCATTCCCAGCAATGCTTAGTGCCTACATCCAAGAGCATATTAAAGGGGGAAAGGCTAAGTGTTAGCTTACTATTCATAAAGATCACTGTAGACATAATCAGTGAATTCAGAGCTACATGAAAGCTAGCAAGGTTCACTCCCTCTTTTCTGTCAATTTGATCAGTACCAAATTGAAGTACTAAATATATGGCCCAATATTTTGTAATAATTAGTGAGAGAAAAATTCTGCTCTCTGATCAGCCTGAGAGACCACAACTCTGATAGTGTGCTCTCTCTAACTGCATGACACTACATGAAAAATCTATATATGTGGGAAGAGCAAACCTTCTGTGAGTTCTGTTGTGCACGTCTGGAATTCTGCCTTAAATTATGTCCAAGCCCCACCTTACTTTGGAAGTTGTCATTATATATCTCTAAGTACGTACGTACATGTGTATGTGTGTGTATGAGTGTGAGTGAGAGAGAGAGCATTCTACCCTTCTTTACAGGATAGGATGTCAAACATGTGCACGTGACCATGACATGCTCTAACATTTGACTCAAAGAAGATACAATCCCCACTACTTTGGCAAATTTTATTTGTTAGCTCATGAACTTTAGCTCTACCCTCCAACTATTAGGCTCTATTGTCAATAATACAAGCATATTGTTTACCTGGTGACATGGGTAGAGTCCATTGTTTGCAGCCACTACCAGATGCTCATTGTTTGCAGAGGTGAATTTGTTTCACACTACTGGTCTGTGAATTTCAGATGTTCAAGGTGACTGTAGTCTAATGGAAGGCGTTGAGGAGGATTAAGTAATGTATTGACTAAGTAGGTAGATGTATCACTAGAAAGTGACATTTGCTTCATTAGAGGCTATCACTCAAAATTAGCTGTTGCATAATAATTTTGGAAGACAAACTGGAACCACTAAGTGCATAATGCAAGAGATATGGGTGAAGTCTTGTTCTCATTTATGTTTGTAAAATGGTATTTCTGCAAAGTTCTTGCATGAGTTAAAGTAAATTTCCGCAAAGTTCACCCCACAATGTGAGAGACATACAATATATCCTCTGGTTTTCACTAGGTATGAATGACACCTCACAAATGTGGCGATCAGTTGTTAGACTTTTGTGGAAAACTGGCTACACAAAAAAATTGAGCCAAACACAGTGTTGGGGTAAACTGGAACAGCTCCATTGACTTCAACAATTAGTACCAGCCGAGGATCCTGGCCATTGTTGTTTCCTTAAATTGGTGTCACTAACCTTAAATTGTGAAATTATCTTGTGTTACATCTAGAGAAGTTCAGGTATTAAAGTACTACCCTTATTAGCTCACCAGGAGAATATAACCTTTTGGTAGTTTTCTTTCTGTTAATTAGTTATGACAATCGACTTAGGTATCTGCCCTCCTGGCTTCCTTATTCTGAATTGGTTTTCTGTAAGTAAAACAGTGGTGCTAGTAATAAAGATAAGTTAAAAGAAAATTGAAAATAATCTCTCTGAATCAGAAAATAACTATCTAGATATGCAAATCTATTGCGTGTATCACTACCACATTTTCCCATGTCTGCTATTCAGCTGTCAGTCACATCTAACCATACACTCAGACTTGTTTTTTCCTTCTGTTTAGCCCATAAGAAAAATATTAACAGAAATAGTTTTGTGCTGAATGAAAATGTATCACGATATATTCACCAAAGAAGAGAGGGAAATGCAAATTGGATGATGATACTGCTCTGCTTTGACCATAAAAGGGCCTCAGCTTTACATTCAGAGTATGAAATGCTCTCGCTTGTTATAGCTATGGAAGATAGAAAACTCATCTCTAGAAATTATAAAGAAAAATGGAATAAAATGCTATATGTACAGCATGTGTACTAGTATTTTGAACCTGCAGTGCTGAATAAGGGTAGATGCCCACTGTTGAGCTCTATTAAAGGGCTCCAAAGATTGCTATCCACATCAACATTCCTAAAAGTTATTCTTTCTAAAGAAAAAAAGGACACACACACACACTTTTCATCTGTGATCAGTTAGCTTTTCCAGGGTAGAAGGTCTGCAAAATACAGCAACTTCTGCTGACCAGAGGAGATGAAGCCACAATCCTTCCTACTTTCTCCCCACTTTTCACGACTGGATCCCAGAAAGAGTAGTAACAGCTCAGGGACTACAATTTTGTGCAGTTCTTAACGTGTGTCATGCAATATGGTTTGGGGATGGTCCTTACTTACTGTTCTTAATGAACAATCACCAAAGGGCCACTGGCTTTGTAGCCCAAAGGGAGAGTTTTCCCGGGAAAAAGTGTTATTTGAACTCATGCAAACTTTTACCCTGTATAAATATCTGGTCTCCTGCTACTTCATAACAACGGGATTGTCAAATGTCAGTACTGCACACATGCAAACCTAGAAATACTGCATTTACACAACACACTCACCATATACCTACAAGCAGAAACTGACTTGCCCAAGATCACACTGGTCAAGCTTGAAATAGATCTGAGCATTCTGAATCCAACTTCCACTAGTCCACAAACAAAATATTATCAAGTATTGAATTGTGGATAAAAATAAAAGCACAACATGAATTTCGTCTTTATGAACACACACCTCGGATTTGGTTTCAGATGATGGCATTTACTATTCTTTAAACATATTTATATCTGCAGTAATATTTATAAGACACATATCAAGGGGAAAACAGGCCCCTTGATAATAAACATTCATCTGAAAAAATATTATTTTGTCAAAAGATCCAGTGGATTACCAAAATTCTATTCCAGGGGTCAGCAACCTTTCAGAAGTGGGGTGCCGAGTCTTCATTTATTCGCTCTAATTTAAGGTTTCACGCGCCGGTAATACATTTTAACGTTTTTAGAAGGTCTACTTCTATGTCTATAATATACAACTAAACTACTTTTGTATGTAAAGAAAATATGGTTATTAAAATGTTTAAGAAGCTTCATTTAAAATTAAATTAAAATGCAGAGCCCCCCGGACCAGTGGCCAGGACCTGGGCAGTGTGAGTGCCACTGAAAATCAGCTTGCGTGCCGCCTTCAGCACACATGCCATAAGTTGCCTACCCCTGGTCTATTCCCACTGCAAGCCAAATTTTTATCAGAAAAATATGAATACTGAACTCTATCATCATACACCTTCCCATCAATTTTTCCAAAGCAAGTTTTAAATATTATTTTGTCTTAGACATGTTCAAAACTTTATTCTTATGTTGGTAGGTATCAGCTAATTCCTATCCAGAAGTGCAGGGGGTGCATGACCTGTGCTCCTTTGCTGTAGATATTTCTCCATACAGACTGTGGGAGATGATACTTTAAAAGTTCAGTTAAGCTCCTTCTGTTCATCTCAAACTCATTATAATTCAAGCCTGTACACCGAAACTGACAATGGTCCCTTTCCTTTATTTCTTTAATTAGTACTGTCATTTTTAATACATTGAAAAGAAAGATTGTGTGTCTTGATATCAGGCATCTTATCCTGAAACTTCCAATGTGTCTATTTTACAAAGTAAAAAATAAAAAATAAAAGCCTCTGTTCAACTATCAATTGAAGACTGCGTCTTTTCTGTGGGTCATTAATTTAGTTCCATTTTTGGACACAGTACACACACACAATTTCTTTAAACAAAGATGTCAGATTGTTAAATGTCTTAGCTATAGAGTGTCCTGGTAATTCAATCCCTTGGATTTGCTTGGATGTCCTAAAGTGTTTTGAGTGCAAACACTGGAAGGAAACTCCAGCACCGGTCAGTCCTCTCTTAAATCTTCTTATGGATTTCATTTGCTGTGTGGCCTGAGAGAGGTCAAAAGGTTTTGGCATAGAAGTAGAATTCTAGAAATAATCACCTTATAGATCCACTAAATCAATCATAATTAATGCACTTGCCTAGTTCTGTCAGAGGATTGCTGCTAGAGGGCAAAATAGAGAGGCCCTTTCTAATACAATCTGAAAAGAGATCAAATCTGTCATTTCATCTAATAATTGAGCCAAATGAGAAAAGAGAAAGGTCAGAGTTCATCCTGTGACCTTATGTAAACCCAATAATACATAATTCATTTTCATTTTATGGAATTTATACGATGCTGTAAGCTGTCAGAATACAGACACATCTGCTTTAGCTTCCACCAAACTCGAGTCTCCTGCTTACCATGCAACTCATACTGAGCTGCCAAAACTTTTAAGTGGTATATTCTGGCAGAATAATCCAAAAGCCTTCAACAAGGACTGGTATTTAATTCATTCTTCCAAGCGTGTGAAGTTAATAACTGAATAAATCACTCGCAGTTCTTTCTAAATGATATCAAACCTGTAATTTATTTACTGAATGTTACAAATACAGTGAAAACATGTTTTCATGCAAAATGGTTTAATTCCTTTTTTTTTATTATTATTATCGAAATGTAATCTGGATTTTTTTTTTAATAATATGGTCTATAAATACATACGCATCCTTAGAGAACAGAATTCTCATTCCGAACCCCTTGCTTCAATCAACAGGATGCAGCAGAACATTTACAGGCACCTTGTATTGCAGTTGTTAACTATTTAGAGCAAATGGTGGGAGGGCATGCTTAGAAAACATTTCCCAGGAACAAGCTCCCTCAAACGGCTGACCGTTTAGGCGGAAAACATTGAATTCCACCTGAAGTAAGTGCCAAGTGATTTCTAAGACATTTTATAACACTTTACTCACACCTTGGCCTATTCCGGGGACATTCTCCTCTCAGTAAAGTTATTTAGGGTTGTACTAGAGAAGAATCTGGTCCATTATGTCCAGATATTACATGGATGCCAGGGGTCCTATTTCTCACTGCCTTGTCCCATGTGCTGTCATTGTGCCAGGCACATTGTGGAGCATTCTGTGCATCCCTGACTGTATATTTTCCTTAGACATCCCGGGCAAGCAGTTTACGTAGAGATTTTTTATATATATGTTGCATTTGATACAGTTTGTAAAGTGCTTAGAACTGGAGATAGGCATTAATGGACGTCAAAAGAAATAAATAGTAAAAAACAAATAAATAGATCAATATGTAGTTATATTGTAGAATGTATTTTCCATTACATATGCTGCAGAGTGGAAGTCTGTCTGTTTGCTCTGTTTAGCGTTGCTGGACACAGTAAAGGGGTCAAACACAGCCCCAAATCCAATCACTTTGTACTGCTTGGACAGCACAAAGCTACCAGAGAGATGTCTTAAATCATGCCAGAGGCTGTTTTGGTCTCTGGCCAGGCTAAAACAGAGAAGTAAAAATGTGGCTTGGAGCTCTCTTTACTGCCTGCTCTCCTTAACTGCACCAAACTGAAGATTGAGCCTTTTGCTTACATAAATTCCTCACTCCACGAAGATTTCCTTAACTCAGCAGTAAAGGTAAGAGATACAAATAAAAGTCACCATTAAGACTGACTAAGCTGTGCTAGAAGGTATCCAGATTCCAGTTACATGTACAATATGAGAGATAGTTACTGAGCAGTAGAATTAGCAGTAACACTAATCTGCATGCCTATAGCACCTTCTATGAGTGAATTTCCAAGTGCTTCAATGAACATATCCTCACAGCACCCCTCTAAAATAGAAGGGTATCATTTTCTAAGACATTATCATTTCCCCCTTTTTACAGATTGGGAAACTAAGGCAGAGAGACAAGTGACTTGTCCAGGGCCACACCAAAGCCTGTTACAGTATATCTAAGCAGCAAGGAACAACCCGCGGCAGGCTCATGCCAGTGATTTGGGCTTGTCGGGCTCAGGCTGCGAGGTAGGAGGTCCAGAGCTCGGGGTCCAGCTGTAGAAGTCTACACAGCAATGAAACAGCCACACAGTCTGAGCCCCCCAGAGCCTAAGTCAACTGGAATGGGCCAGCTGGGGTTTTTTCTTTGCTATGTAGACATACCCTTAGAGCCAGAATTAGAACCCAGATCTTCTGAGTTCCTGCCTTCCCCTTGTAGTTTTACCACACACATCAAGATACAGAAAATACACTTTTACACACACACACACACACACGTGCCTTTTGGCCTTGTTTGTGAACTATGAGAAATAAAAATGTAACGTGTATGTCAGTCTCTCTGGATTCATGTTAGTCTTTATCTATTTACCCTTTTTGAGTTTGAAGTGACAACAATCCTTGAATTCATCATATTGTTTAAGGTTGACCCCTGGCCCCCTCAGGTCCTATCACCCCTGAGGTCATCTGCCCGTCTGATTAACACATTCCATAATTTTGGAGGTGGCCAATCTCGTGGTCTATCCCATTAATCATGGCAGAGGCACCAGAAGCAGTATGAAGAAAACAATGAAGTTATCAAATCCCCGCAGGAGATTAGGAAGTTAGATAAGCATGTGAAGTTTGACAAACAAAACGTACATGAACAAACCAAAAAGTATTCAGGGCCTGTAACCTGACACAGGCAAAGCAGCATGAGAAAAACAAACACATCAGCACAATCCTCCTCCCCCTCATCTCCTTCTGAGCAGAATTTCATAAAGCTCTGATATTTCCTCTTGAAGATAATATAATATACCAGTCTGGTCTTGAGAAGACAGTGTCAAATATTTCTCCTCTTTCTGGCCTATATTAATCAAATTGCCTGTATAATAGACAACTGAGTTAGATCTGTCTATATAGAAAACTAACGTTCATCCAAGGTAGTAAATTTGGGTAGCCACTGCTGCATTCCCTGAATACTCAGCATTCTGGGGTACCTCTGGGAACAGCAGGGGCCTGCTCCCACTTGTTATACCCCATACGTGACGCACTCTGAAAAATAGCCTCATCGGTGAGTCCACTGACTCTACATGAAAATACTGGACAAAAACAGGCCTGGTTCTAAATCACTATAGAACAAGGAATAATACTTTAGAAAACCAGGACTGTCAGGCTTAAAACTAGCCACCTGGCCTCCTTGTGGCAAACCCTGGCCAGAATGACATCAAAGTGCCATGACTTTGGTTTCATCAACAAAAGAGATATTTAAGATGGTGTGGTTTTGCTTGTTGACACTGGATCTGATTTTGACTTAGTTAAAGGGACATGGAAGAGTTATAAAATGGGCTATATACCCACAAACAGGTATTTTAAAAATTGATTGATTTAGAGTAAACATAAAAACATCTTTAGAGGCAAAGATGAATGAGAGGAAGCCTGATTTAGTGGATAAGACAGTGGACTGAGAGGTAGAAATCCTGAGTTCTTTTCCCAGATCAGTAACTGGACTGCTGTGCAGCTTGGGCAAATCACTTCAACCCTGTGTGCCTCTGTTTTTCCTCCCACTATTTGTCTATCTTGTCTAATTAGACTGCAAACTCTTCGAGACAGGAACTGCCTCTTGCTCTGTGTCTACACACCTAGCACAATGGGATCTTAGTTGCGGCCTCTAACTGCAACAGTAATACAAAGGTTATGGTTAAGGATGCTAGGTATAAACATGGACTTACTTAGGCAGTGTCTAATATTGTTAGTTTTTCCCAGAATGTGAGATCTTTGGGGCAGGCACTTTGTCCTTTTTTGTGTTTGTAAAGCCACTACCAAAATGGGACTCCAGTCCCGAATGAGATTACAATCATAATAGAATCAGGTCAACATAATAGCTGATCAAAAAATTAAAACTTATTTTCATGAAACACTGTGAAATCTCAAAGTTGTTTTAATTTCGAAGTGTTCATAACTGACCCATTTTTGTATTTTTCACATTTATATTAATAAAAAAGGGGGAAATTCAATAAAACACTGAGAGCTTAATAACATTTTTAATTGACTAAAAACCACAAGTTCCTCTTTGATATTCTTTGCTAAAAATAATTTAGAACACAGAAAAAAGCATATGGTTTTATGAAAGCCAGCATATGTCAGCAGCTGACATTGTTTTGCAAAAGCTCCAGTAAATCTAATTGTCCCCAATTAACAGATGGTGAAACTGAAGCAAAGAGAAGTAAAGTGACTTTACAGCATTACTCAGCTACTGAGCTAATGTCAGAACCAGGGTAAGAAAACTGATCTCCTGACTCCCAATCCTTTGCCAAATCCACTAGACCACAATTCCCCCTAGTTGGCAGAGAATAAATGATGGTTAAGCTCTGCAGAAAAGAGAAAGAGCCTTTTGCCTGTTGATAGTAAAATAAACCAATATGGTTGTTTTCTGTTTGTAGCTTTCAAGGCACAAATTGTGGGTATTTCAGTCTCAGCAAGTTCAGGGTATGGCTAACGCATGTCAGAAATGATTGAGCCATTCATATGAAATTGACATCCCTTTGCCGTAAGTCTACCCTAAGCAAACTTCTAGTCAGACACAATAGCAAGAACTAGAAAGGTTCAAGAGAGTAGTACCATGACCTGAAAAGGAACTCACTGATGCAACAAACCATGTGGAAAAAAAGAACAAGGGCAGTAGTTATTAATTGTATTTTGTAACCACCTTGCAAATTTGGAAGTCTCACACGAGGAGACTCTTACTGCATCTTCAATCTTTGCAGTTGAATGCTTACTGAATTATAAGGATTACATTATCAGAAAGGGGCTTTCTGTTTGTGCCTATAAATTTGCACACACAATCGAACATCTGTATCAGCAAACAGCATTTACAGTCATGGACCACACAGAAGCCCAAATGCAGATTTTTCCCATCTCATTTCATTGTCATTTCAGTTGACTGAGTATGGAAAGCTGCAGGTACAGAGCCTGGTTTAAGGCACATTTGAAAATAGCCTTAAATGTTTAATTGTAGTTTACAAAGAGGCTTAGGGTCTAGCACATGCTGGCTATGAAGAGGCGGATGCCACTGTGCATTCATGAAGTAGGCAAATGATTCCATGACATTGATAAAGCCTCAAGGTTAGAACAATCTTTAGGATTTATTGGTGTCACCAAACCATTTGTGCCTTTGTTACAATTTTTTCATTGCTCTCCTCTTGCTCTCAAGAGAAAGTGAAGTTAATCCCACCCTTGAAAAAGTGCAGTTTACATCTCCACTTGTGTCTGGGGCCAGCAAATGGGAGGGAGAAACCAAAATTATCTGTCCACCTGCTTGCAGGATGGACTACCTGGGGATGCAAGGGCAGTAGTCAGCACTAAACATGAACCCAAAATCCAAGCAGGTTGAAACGGTCCCTCACTTCCCCATCAGGAGATAAGACAAGGGCTAAATCTAGCTCTACATAATTGGCTATGGTAATTAAAAACCCGTAAGATCAGGAACTCAGGGTATTAAATAAAACAATGAAAATCAAAATACAAGGATTATTAGCAACTCTTCTTCCTTTTGTGCTGCTTTCTAAAGCTTCACTTGCTATTATGAAGTTTTATCTTTAGAAAAAAGATGGAAAGACACAAAACATTTTTATACTTTTATAGAAATTTCCTAATGTGGAAACTGACTGCATGAAATATACAATACATTATGATTTATTTAAGCACTGGTCATGTTTCGAGGTATAAAATCAATTAGATCAAAGAATGTATAGTTCTAGATATGCTTCAGAGAATGACATTGTTATGGCTGTAACAAACAAAATATATTGGTAAGTACATATTCAAAACTATAACAATTTAACCACTTCCTCTGCTTAATTTCTACACTCATATTTTCTTTGGAGTACAGACTTTGCTGAGGTATGCTTCCAAACCTGTCATTTGGGAGGGAGGGGACCCAAGCCCATGCTGAACTACCAATGAATGGTAAAACAAACAAATTTTATACTTAGAAACTAGACTTACTGTTTTCTTATGGTGCCCCATATTATTGTTTCAGTTATTGTATAAACCAAGTTCCATTTCCAACGTGTCAGTCATTATCTTAACTAAGGATGACAACCTAATTAAACAGAATTAGTAGACATCAATACTTCGATGTACGAAGGTGTTCGGAGGTCGATGCGTGAGACTGGGAACGGTATCTTTCTATATGAATAGAGAAGAGGGAAACAAATCAATCTTTGGGGTTTTCTATGTGAAAACACTCAGGAAAATTATTCACAATTAATTTTGAAAGTGGACTAGTTAAACTGCATTAAACCCCAATGTGGACACCCTCATTGACAATAAAAGTAGCCCTAAGACAAGCCTTTGGGAGGGCAGATTTTGGAAGGTGGGAATATTAGTTGCATCCATTGAGCTAGCAAATCTTAGATTTATCCTGCAGTGAGGGTGACTAATACCCCGATCAGCATAATGCTTAAGCACATGCTTATCTTGAACTTTAACTTGAAGTCAATGGAATTTAAGCACAAGCTAATTGCTTTGCTGAACCGGGGACCAAGTGCCTAACTCCCTGCTGGTATACACATTTTCCTGATTTCTAAGCACAAGTGAGCACATCAGTTTTGTGGGTGAAATTTAAACATATACCTTTGAAAATGTGTTGCTGTAGAGCATCTTGCAATGGCTTTTCTTGGCTTGGTATGAATCCACAGGACACACCACAGTGTTCAGACTGTGAGTGAGATGTTAATAAATTTGGAGAAGGGGTAATATCCGCTGAAGAAAGGCTGTAATACAATTCTGTTTACAACTATTATTTTGTCCTTCTTTATACAAAGTGTCAAAAAGCATAAAAAGAAGTAGAGAAAACAGATGGCTCCCCAAATACAGGTAAAGACTTATAGTAAAAGGGAAATTAAAGTAGTCCAAAGCCTGACATGGGAACTGTTGAGTTAAAAAATATCTGGGTATTGGTTCCTTAACAAAAATCAGATACCTATATAATAAATTTGTGGATGCTGGTATTTACTCTGTTAGCCACACATTGCTTGATCTATTTTAAGTGGGTTGAATCCCTTAGAGTATTGTTTTCTGGATGGCTCCTCCTCCAAGATCCAAACTCAAGATGAAGAATACATTCATAAAAAATAACTGATTAAAACAATACTTGTAAATTCATGCATAACGAATAGTATTCTGCAACAAGCCGACTTGCCCTTACAGCTTAGGAATGGACACAGCTCACTCCAGAGCCCACAAAAGGCAAAATTTCTATTCTGGGGCTGGATGTACCGAGGATTTAAGCACCATTGACAGTAAGTGTGAAGGTAGTGCCCCCCATGTATCCAATAGCCTAGTCGTTAGAGTATACACCTGACATGTACGAGACTCAGCTTCAAATCCTTACTTTGGGGTATCATTGAATATCAATGGAATTTAGGCTCCTAAATGCCTACGTCAATTCTGACAGTGGGACGTAGGCTCTTAACTCACTTAAGAGCTAGATTTTTAAAGGTATTTAGGTGCCTAACTCCCATTGACTTCAACTCTGAGCAAAGTAACACCTAAATACAGTAACTCCTCACTTAACGTTGTAGTTATGTTCCTGAAAAATGCAACTTTAAGTGAAATGATGTTAAACAAATTAAATTTTCCCATAAGATTTAATATAAATGCAAGGTGTTAGGTTCTAAGGAAATTTTTTTGGGCAGATAAAAGGCATTATATACTGTACAGTACTGTACAGTGGTTGGGAAGTGCCCTTGGCTTATCCCACACAGGCACAGCCCACTGCAGGCAAGGACGCTAGGAAGCCACCTTCGCAGTAGCAGTGGCAACTTCCCGGAGAAGAACAGGCGCCGACTTTGCCAGGGGATGTTCCAGGCCCGACTCTTCCCGTCTCCACTCCACCTCCTCTCCGGAGCACACTGCACAGCTGTTTGGCGGCACTTAGGACTTTCTGGGAAGGAGGGGGAGGAGCAGAGATGCAGTGCTTCCCTGCTCCTCCATGTTCCTCCCACAAAGTCCTAAGCACCACCAAACAGCTGTTTGGCAGTGGGGGAAGCGCTGGGAGGGTGGGAGAAGGCAGAGAAGAGGAACTTGTGTAATGCTCCCTTGTAAAGTCGCTGCTCTTCCACAGATTCTTACAAGCAGTGGACAGAGCAGGCAGCCAAACGACATGCATTCGACGAAGTGGGTATTCACCCATGAAAGCTCATGCTCCAAAACGTCTGTTAGTCTATAAGGTGCCACAGGATTCTCTGCTGCTTTTACAGATCCAGACTAACACGGCTACCCCTCTGGTACTTGACATTACAAGGGAGCATTGCACAACTTTAAATGAGCATGTTCCCTAATTGAGCAGCAATGTAACTTTGAAACAATGTTAAGTGAGGACATGAAGTGAGGAGTTACTGTACTTCTAAAAATCTGGGAGTAAGAGGCTTGTCTAAGGTCACACAGGGAGTATGTGACAGAGGTAGAGATTGAAGCTGGGTCTCCAAATCCCACACCAGTTTCCTAACCACTGGACCACACTTCCTATAGCGATACTCATCTTTTTATGTTATCACTTCTAGGTAATCATCATAGGTAAATTACCCAAATTACAATTTCTTCTCCGCACAAAGCTGTCAATCCTACAAAAGTGAATTCTGACAGCCTAATCTCTCTAATATGCTGGGTATTCTTAATTAGGAAGGGAGAATTTTCCATAGTCAAAGGAAAAGCAGTTCAAATAGATGACTTGCATCGACAGCTGTCCGTGTCATGGCTATGAAACCTTAAGACGATTGGCACTTGATCTATCTGCACTATATTGATGCTCACATTTAACAAAGCACATGGAGAATTATGATTATGTTACCTAAACTATGGACACATATTAAAGAAAGATTCATTTATAGAACAACATTGACTTGTTTTTCTCTGTTACTAATCATGAGTTTAATTTTTAATGGAAAAGCATTGCTAGCACAATTAACACTCACTTTACATGTGCATCCATAGACCCAATTAATTAAATTTTATTGATGCCAAGTTGCTCTTTAAAATGCTTTCCAAATGCTTTCAAATTGATTTTAAATGGTTGATAGTGGAAGTCAGTTTGTACTTTTCTTGGGTTATAGCCAATACTAACCCCATAGCACTTAATATAAGCCTTATATACCGTAGGCATTCCATGATTACCATACTGTATTTTTGCATGGCAATGGACACAGTTGTGACAGTATAATAGTGTGGTTAAAACAAAGTTAGATGGAAGTAGTTACAAATTAGGCCTTTTCTTATGACTGCGTTTTATATACCATATTATTGAAGGAGAGAAAATGTTACTCATGTTCAACATTCTGATTAGTAATGCACCAAATAGACCTAGTAATAGTCATGAAACCTGCAGAACATAGCAGCAGAGAGTCCTGTGGCACCATATAGACTAACAGACATATTGGAGCATGAGCTTTCATGGGTGAATACCCACTTCACCGGATGCATGCATGTATGCACGCACCAACGAATTGGGTATTCACCCACGAATGCTCATGCTCCAATATGTCTGTTAGTCTATAAGGTGCCACGTGACTCTTTGCTGCTTTGACAGATCCAGACTAACACGGCTACCCCTCTGAAATCTGCAGAACATAATAGTTTCCTTTGGGAATGTTTCTTAGACTGTGATACTGACAGACTCTTTTGTCCACTCTTTTTACACCTTGCATAATAATTTAAATATTCTAACTATATAGGAACATATCCCTCATCCCTGTAATATTCTAGCACCACCCAAACACTGATGAATTTATCTCTGCAGGAAATTTCTATTAGCCCTTTTACACCCACTGGGAATTGTGAAACCGAGAAGTTGAGACTGATCCTCTGTCTAGTGAAGGCAACAGGAATCTTCAGAGGTTTTAGGTCATACACTGCCTACATGACTAGTCTATGGTCACAGAGGAAATCTGTGACAGAGCGAGAAATTGACCCCAAAGATCCTGAGTTTAAGTCTAGTGCATTAATCACAAGATCATCCTTCCTCTCTTCCTCTATAAAATGTAAATTTCATGAATTTGTGTTCTGGACACTATTGCAGTTTCATATTTTAAGGTCATTTCCACTGCTGCCTTCTCCATAGTTCCCTGGATGGTGGCAAGTTTATATTTTATTTTCTAGGTAGGGGGGCTGTGTCCTTCTGCCATGTATCATTATGACAGGATGGTTGTAAATCCTTCTCTTCCAGCTCAGTGGGAGATTGATTTTCATGACATCTCTTATCCTCTGAATAAGCACCTGCTTAGTCTGATGTCTCTCATCTAGATTATATCTAATGTGAGAAGCTGTCTAAAGTACAATAGTAATAAATATTTGTCTACATATCTAATAAATCTCTTTTTGCACCAATATCATTTGTTATGAGTAGCTTTTAATATGCTTCAATTTTTCTGGGATTATTTTTAGCCCAAGATTCTAGATTTCAGTCAAACTCCATGATTAGTTTTAGTTTATGCTGTAACCTAAATAGAAGGAACTAGAAAAAAGTGTATACCTAATATCACATATCAGCCAACACTTTCAATATATATTTAAATTCCATTGACCAGGGCTCAAAATACAGTATGTTAATAATGCAGAACTTTGTTACCAAATTGTGATAGATGTGATATTAAAATACATAAAATCTCTAAACAATAGAAAGTCTGTAATAGTACAATTTCTCATTCAGCTACCACTATATTTAAACACAAGTTACTGAAATATAAGAATGGCCATACGGGTTCTGACCAATGGTCCCTCTAGCCCAGTATCCCGTCTTTCAACAGTGAGCAATGCCAGATGCCCCAGAGGGAATTAACAGAACAGGTAATCATCAAGTTATCCATCCCAACAACCATTCCCAGCTTCTGGCAAACAGAGGCTAGGGATAACATCTCTGCCCATCCTGGCTAATAGCCATTGAAACATTCTGTATCAACAGAAAGACAAGATGAGAATGTAAATGCAAAAGTCTTTAAGTCAAGAGTCATTAAGATGCATTTTTTAAAACTAAGATTTGTCCTGGTACCTATGATGACATTTCTGCTCCTTTACTGTTGTACCTGTGTCCCCCACTGGCTAGGCACCAATTTTCTGATTGTCTGTCACTCATATGTGGCTTTAGTTGAGAGGAGTTGTATGGCAATAGACTGTGAAAATGTTTTAGGATCTTTTAGGATGGAAGATACCCAAAAAATGTCAACTATTGTTATCAGTGATAAAGAATAACTATATGCCACTGATACACTATTGCATTTTAGAGACTGGAATTTCCCAGAAGGAAAACAGTACAAGCCTCAAGTCATTGTGTTAATTTATTTAACATGAACATACGTTCAGTAAAATTCCAGTAACTAGATTATTACATAATGACAGTAAAGGGTGTTAAAATAAACATAAAAGAGATGATCTGGCATTCGTCTTTTATTCAAGAAGATCAGATGTCTGTACCACTATTTTAAATAGAGATCAGGAAATGAGCCTTGAGATATAAACATATATTATATAGCAAACAAAGTAGTATATATAATGTATGTTTCATCCAAAAGACAAAAATTCTGTTAAATCGATATACTTAATAATATAAAAAACAATTCTTGTAAGGGTAGTGTAGGTATGACAGATGAAGTTATAACCAATCTGCTAGAAAAGAACCAATGATGTAAAATCAGCCATAACAGATTTGATCATTTGTCCATCTTTTCAAAAGTAGTCAGTACTTGATGCTTCAGAGCAAGGGCATTTTGCACCTAGCCTGTTGTGCAGAGTGATATATGTGAGTGGTGTCAAGTATCAGAGGGGTAGCCGTGTTAGTCTGGATCTGTAAAAGCAGCAGAGAATCCTGTGGCACCTTATAGACTAACAGACGTTTTGGAGCATGAGCTTTCATGTTCTTTCCTGTCTCGGGGACCTCTTTTTGCCCTGCCACCCTACCACATGATACAGTTCGTGGCGATCTAGAAGCCTACTTTCGCGCTACGCTCAAAATACTTCCAGGGCAACTGAACAGTGCACTGATACAAGAGTATCTCCGCACCAACAGCCAAGATAAGAACCACTGTGACTCCTCCTGAGGTCGAATAATGACAGTCTGGACCATACACTGAATGCTTCCATGACGTGCACAGGCGAAATCGTGGAAAACAAACACCACTTGCTATAAGCTAAGTCTGGCAGAACTGCAATGCCATCCACAGCCTCAAAACCACCACGACATTATCATCAAAGAGGCTGATAAACGGAGTGCTCGTGTCATCATGGGAACAGGTCTGACTTACCAAAAGCAGCCTGGCAAGACAACTCTCCCAATACCAAATCTACAGGCCACTAACCCTCAAGAATCCGACTGAGGAAATACACTAAGGAACTGCACATCTAACTGCAGACACTCCCTACCTAACACCGGAACAAAATCAGCCTACCCTTAGAGCCCCGACCAGGGTTATTCTATCTACTACCCACCAGATCCCAAACCCAGAAATCCTGGACCCCTATTCATGCTCGGCATTGGCACTCTCACTGAAGGACTGTTGGATATGTGGACTTCTACTCAGACCCTATGCCACAAGCACTCACGCTATCTTCCGTGACAACCACTGATTTCCTGAGGAAACTACAATTGCTGGTCACCCCCGAGAAAACACCATCCACTAGGCCAACCATGGATGTTAGAGGCTCTCTACACTAACATCCACACACAGATGGATACTAAGCTGTCAGGAACAGTTATCCCTGATAGATGCACAGCACAAACTGGCTCTGAGCTCTGCAGTGCCTTTATACTCACACACAACTATTCAAGTTTGATGACATGATATATCTCAGATCAAGTGGGCCCTGTATGGCACCACGCAAATGGCCCCCAACAATACGCCAATATTTTTATGGCTGACCTGGAACAACGCTTCCTCACTCTTCAGTCCACTCACGCCCCTTCTCTAACCTTGCTACATGATGACATTTCATCATCTGGACCCATGGGAAAGGAGACTCTAGAAAATTCCACCACGATTTCAAACAGCAATTTCCACCCACCATCAACCCTCAGCCTGGACCAATCTACACGGGAGGTCCACTTTCTAGACAGCCACGGTGCAATAAGTATGGCCACATAACACCAGCCTATATCGAAAACCTACCAACGCTATGCCTACCTTCATGCCTCCAGTTCCACCCGGCACATCAACGATCCATTGTCTACAGCCAAAGCACTGAGGTACAACGCATCGCTCTAACCTTCAGACAGAAGACAACACCTACAAAATCCCACAAGCTTCTCAAAACTACAATACCAGCACGAGGAAATATGGGAGAAACAGATTCAACAGGACCAGAGGTGTACCAGAAAGCCTTCTACTGCAAGACAAACCAAGAAAGAAACCAACAGGACTCCACTTGGGCCATCCACAATACAGCCCAGCTAAACCCTCAAGCAGTCATCAGGGATCTAACACCATCCTGGGGACAATATCCCAAACTTTCACAGTCTTGGGTGGCAGGCCAATCCTTGCCCACAGACAACCTGCCAACCTGAAACGTATTCTCACAGCAACTGCACACCGTACATAGTAACATCTACCTCAGGAACCAATCCATGCAACAAACCTCGATGGCCAACTCTGCCCACATTATCTACAACTCAGTGACACCATCACAGGCCTAACCCAGATCAGCCATACCATCACTGGGTTCCATACCTGCACGGTCCACCAATGTATAATATGCCAGCAAGTCCCTTCTGGCTATGGTACA
>NC_133787.1:14597837-14645534 GCF_003597395.2 Chelonoidis abingdonii | reverse complement strand
AAAGACTTTTCTTCTGGGCTGAGTGTGTAGTTGGATAGATTGACGATATTGCTGGGTGGGTTAGGGGTACTACGGTTGTGTCCCCATGTGGCAGGTAGGAGTTTAGACAGCTTACAGTCCTTTTTCCTTTGTATGTGAGTGGATGAGGCTGGGGAAGATTGATTCTTGAAACCCACTCAAGTGGTCAGCTCATACCTTGAAAACTGATCACTCTTAGAATATTATTCGGTTCTGACAAAAATGAAAGGTTTCCTGGTTCTGGTCAAAGCAGAAATACTGGAAGAATAGAATTTCTTGCAATGTATTGGTATTTGCATTTTAGGATCCAATCGGAACCTAGTAGCATAGGGGGCAGCAAAAGGGAAACCTGTTCAGGATTTACAACACTAAAGATGTTCAGAATTCCTGAATAGCAAATTTGGGTTGCTTTGCAAAATCAACTCCAAACTCAAAATCTTTTGAGGTTCACCCATCACTGTAGTGATAAGGGTATAATCAAATCTCATGCTGCAGGATAATCTGATTGCCCATCAGGGATAAGGAAAGATTTTCCCCTCTTGCACATACAAAACTGCACAACTGCTAGATGCAGGGGAGAGTGTATGGTGTGTTCACCTTCCTCTGAAGCATCAGAAGTATCCTGGTCAGAGGGAGGATGCAAGACCAGATATACCAATGATCTCATCTAGCCTAGCAGGATGCTTGTTCCCTATCAGCTGAAGACATCACCAGACAACCTCCATGAGTGCTACAGCCTACTCTTATCACTCAAGCTGGGTAACCACTTTACGATCAGTTTGAGGTCTCAGTAAATGAACAGCTGAGAAGATTTTGGTCAGGCTGGAGCCAGCCCAGAACTTTTTCCCCTTAACTCCAACACCTGCCTTTTCACTTGCTGATGTCTTTGGTGGAAGTTCCAACAGCACACTCCTCCCCACCTCTCCTGATACATTCAGGGGTTGGCTGGCCTGGAGCCACCTCCTCACCCCTACCTGACTCTTTATAGGAGTAGCAAATAGGTTCATTGCACCCTCACTCCAAACACGGTTTTCCAGCCATTGGACCAGAAAGACTCAGGCTGCTGCTTCCGCGGTTTCACAGCAGCATGTGGCGTGAAATGCCCCAGACTCACAATCATCATAATTAGGAAAATATTAACATTTCCTGAATCGGTGCTAGCTTTTGGACTTGCGCAGCCCATAGCTAACACTCTTTCCTGGAAAGTGTCCTTGGGATGGATCCAAAGACTTAGTTCAAAAGTGTAAAGATTCCCAACTGATTTCAATGAGCTTTGGATCAGGACCTATCACAGGACTTAGTTCAAATACTTTCAATGGCAACTGGGCATCTATCTCCTCTAGGCTCTTTGAAAATCCCAGACACAAAGGTCTGAACACTCCTGTCTTTAAGCAGTAAAACCCCCATGGATCTCAATGGATATTTTGATTGAATAAACTCTACAGGATTTGGAGAAGCTTGTGGAATAGCGTGGAACTGCCTGACTGTTGTCAGCATGTATAAAACACTTAATGTTATTTAAACTTGGTTTTCCAGCACTTAATTCCACCCCAACTCCCAAATCATAAGAGCTCATAAGATGATTTTGTGAAGTGTTTTAACATTTAACACTGCATTGTAAATAACACATGCAGCATGTTGAATATGAATTAAAATGTTACTGCTTCTACATTTTATTGTTTACAAATTTGCCTTTAAATGGAGATTTACAGGATGTTTCAGCTCCACGCTGACAGAGCTATATTAATGTCCTCACAAGGGTGTGTGAGTTAAAGCAATCTCTCACTAGACTGAGACAATATCAGTAACTGCCATTCAGGAGCCATTCCTTTACCCCTTCCCCCACCATTCCAATTTTAAATACATTTTCCCCTTCAAGGTAGGATTTAAAGCACAGTTGCCAACTTTCATGTGGTAAATTAGCACCCCAACTGTCACAATAAGCCAAGAATCAAGCTAAGCCCATTCCAAAACAAGGCCAAAATAAGTCAATCCACACACTATGTGACTAGATCCCTCCGGTGTGCAGTCTGGGTCTGTGATGGGCCTGCTGTGAGCCCCTGACTCTCTCCCCCCCTTGCCCCTACTTGCCCCACCTTGCTGGGAGCTGATCAAAAATAAGCTACAAGCCAAAAACTAGCCAACAAGCAACTCACAAGCCAATTAAGCCAAAAACAAGCCCAATTTCTGCATTTTTTCCACACGTTTGGCATGTCTGATTTAAAGCCTTTTTAAAAGGCTTATTTTTCATCCTGAAATGATGGCAGAGATATACTGCACAGTGGAATGATATCTCCCTACCCTGAATGTTGTGATAATTTTAATTGACCTGCAATAAGAGAGTGTAAGAACATTTTCTCATCTTAATGCATGGGACTTGAGTTAGAAGAGCAGATCTAGGTTCTCATTTTGTCATCTCCAGGTTATTTCTTGTAACTGTCTATTGGTGCAAAACCAGCTCTCTCGCAAAGTGAAGAGAGCTTTATGAGATGCTTGTCTGAGTTTATGAAAATTTCCCCTTTATTTTAAATTCATCTTGCCTCATTCTTCCTGGATTCCTTCATCCACCTCCAGCTCTTTAAAAGAATAGGTAAAACCAGAAAAGGATCACAATGTAGTTGAGTCAGATATTATAGTTTCAACCTAACGATACATGACGTTGTAATCACCAGGATGTAATCAGTTACTGAGCAGCAGGTTTTCATTCTTTATGATGAACATTTGGATTTGGAGCCCTGCAAATGGTCCTCTGTTATCCACTTACTGTTTTTCATTTATTTTTAACTCTTCAACTTAGTATTTGTCAAGATCCATTAAGACAAAATGACACAGTAACAACAACAGTTGATATCCAGAGCTTTTTGTAATATTCACATACAACCCTCTCAAACCTGGCCTTGGGTGTGAGGTATATCATCCAGGGGAAGCCAGGAGCACAGAAAGGCACAAGCATTTTATAACACAGGTATGTGCTTTATTAATGAGGGTCTGGAAGTGACTCATATCATATCAGGGACAGTCTAGGTACCAGAGCTAGTGATTCACAGGTTTGCTGATAGACTAAATATTTGGATAGGTCAGCATGACTCTAGTTGCTGTTTGTTCTGAAGCAGCATCTCTGAAAAATTCATTTATCTGTTCATACTAAGTGGCCAAAAGTAAAAGATGACGATTTCTTGTAAATTTTATTTTGTAATATACTCATACATTTTACTGGATCCAATTGAAAGGCACTGCTTCAACCTATGCAAGGTAAGTCATGTAACCTGCTGTACCCAACATATTCTCCAGTAGCAGGTAGCCAATTAAACAACAAATCGTATAAATCAAGCAAGCAAGCAGGACCCCCTTTTTAAAAGATACATTCTAGTTCAGTCACATGTAATTGGCCTCGATGTAAACATTCTATGGCCTATATTATTAGGAGGTCAAACTCAATGATCATAAGGACTACTTCTGGCCTCAGAATCAATGCAGCTACAATCTAGGTAATATTCCTATATCTCTAATGAGTATTACAGAAGACTAGAAATGGCAGTTTAACAAATTGAAACACACACACACAGAGCACTGAAACAATGTAAAACTATACTATGACTTGTTTTAACAACGCTTGGCTAATGTTAGTCCAGCATTGCAAAATAATGGAGAACTAATTCAAATAGACTAAAAATCAACCTGAACTTCTCTTCAAATATAGAATCAAACCAAAAATTTGCATCTGATCTATGTATCTATCCATCCCATCATCATCGCCAAAATATTTGACACCCTCAGTATAAGGTCCCTCGTATTTTCTAATTTAATATCCATCACACTTCTCCCCTGGTCAGTTGGAAATTCCTGCGCAGCCTCAGACACCTATTTAAGAAAGTTCCGTATTCTGGGACCAGCTCCCTACAATGCTCTCTCACGAGCGTAAACCTAAAACATTTCACAGTTTCTATGGAAACAGGCTATCAAGGGAGATCATGGTCTTGAACAGAGGTGCTTAAGCCAATGCCATGGAAGGCAACTCTATATTTCATAAACACAACTCTATATTTGTTGAGGGTAAAAAAGTTTAGTTAACCTTTCTTTTTTGTTATTTTCTATTTTTCACCTGCCCAAGTTAATCATAGTTTGGAGTAAAGACAGAAGCAGAAATACAATGAATAAGATTTTTTTCTAGGTAACTATTGAATTTCTTGAATGAGGTAGAACAATAGAGGACAATTGTACATTGTCGGAAAGGTGGACGCGGTGATCTATGCCAATTAGAGAGGAAGATTAGAACTTGAACTTTAATTTGGAGCCCCTTTGAATTGTCTTTGATCATTCTTGAGAGGTATGGTGTCTGTCGGATTGAAATTGCCACATTCAAACCCATCCATGTGAGTTTTGTTTCTGGATCAGATCCTAAACTGAAATATGGGAGAAATTTTGTGTAAAGAACTGAACTCAGGAGATTTTCACTATTTGGACAGAAATCTGATTAGACTAACTCGTTAGAGTTTGGTATCTATATATCTGAATCTGAATCCAAATCCTAGCCCTGATCTGGCCTAAAGCTTGAACCCCAAACCCTAATTAAAAAACAAATCTGCATCTGAACACTACCTCCTCAGCCCATGTCTCATGACAATACAAGATCCTTTCAGTAACTAGTTTATAAGATTATGAAATCTCTTATGAAAAATATATTTTCAGTAAAATTCCCAGCCATATAATCCAAACCCATGCAAAACACTTGTCATTCATTTATGAGCAGTTTAATTCATTTGCTACATCTAACCAGAGGCGGCTCCAGGCACCAGCACGCCAAGCGCGTGCTTGGGGCGTAAGCTGTGGGGGACACTCTGCTGGTCGCCGTGAGGGCGGCAGGCAGGCTGCCTTTGGCGGCACGCCTGTGGAGGGTCTGCTGGTCTTGCGGCTTCAGTGGACCTCCCACAGGCTGCCGCCGAATTCGTGGGACCGGGGACCTCCCACAGGCAAGCCGCTGAAGGCAGCCTGCCTGCTGTGCTTGGGGCGGCAAAATGCCTAGAGCCACTCTTGCATCTAAATCTCCTTTTCACAATCCTTAGGCTCCTGCGTTCAAAAATTTGCTTGCTACCTGCTTAAGATGTGATCTGAACTCTAATATCAGCATGAGAGTATGGAAAAAGTAGAGAACATATAAACAGCACAATTCTGCCACCTTTACTCATGCTGAGTCGTAGCTTATTCTGGAAGAAGTCCTATAGAAATCAAAGGAACTACTTCCAAAGTAAGATAACATTCCAAATAAGTAAAGGTGATCTAATTGGGCCTAAAGTTAATTAAAAAAATATTTCTAGATGATTAGCAGTCTCCCAAAAATCAGTAGACAAAGGTAGGACACAGTGGCCTCAATAAAATTAAAATTCTTTACAGGCTCTCAGTAAGTACCATTAAAATCTGTGTTCTAGGGTTACCCTTGTGGTATGGAATTCAGTTTTTTCTTAAAAGCATGTGTCTTTTTTTTTTTAAATAGACCAGAGGGGTGGGCAGTTGTTAAACCAAAACATCCCCATAGGTTTGGAATGAAACTAAAGAATCAAAATCTTCCACATTGCGGAGCACTGATATATCACCACCGCTCACCACCATCATCACCATCCCATGCAGACTTATTTCATAAAAATGTCAGCTATTAAGTTAACATTATTTAAAGGGCTTTAGGTTGTAGTTACTGAATGCAACCTAAGCTATATCCATAAAGGTCTGACATTGATCCCTGGTTGTATAAAACATGATACAGAGAGGCACTAAATAAATAATCTGTATACTGCTTCCAAAGCATCTCTATTTATCACTGCAGTAATGATAAGAATCTGATTTAAAGTGAACCCTGGTGAGGGTCAAATCCTAGCACAAGCTGTAATATGATCTGCAAGAGAGTGCTGATAACCTGAAACAATATGAAGAATCCCTGTCAGATAAATAAAATAAACTGGTTGTCCATTAAACAGCTGAGAATGAGGATAGCAAAACCAAACACAGACAAAACAATTTCTTTTCAAGAAGCACAAACACGCTGTACCTGAAATGCAAGTCTCTGCCTAAAGCTAAGCAAATAACATTGCAGAGAATAGCAGGGAATGTTCCTTATAAAAAAAATGTCTACAGCCACTTACAGAGAGTTTAGATGAGATGCTGCATCTCTCAGAGAGCCTAAGAATTTCCACTAGTTTGTAAATATTTAAAAGGACTTTTTTTAGACATTACACAATGACTAACGTGAACTTCATCACTGTAAGTTCTAAACGTAAATCTCTTATCCTTGATACCCCAAAGGAAGGAAAATAGTAATTATTGCAACGACACACTATGGATGGAACTGCTTACTGACTCACGGAGCCTGGTTCTCATTCCTGTGCACTGGCTGAGGCAGGGGTACCACGGAAAATATTGAATGTGATCATGTAATTCAAGACTTCATCATAATGCATATGCAAAAGAAGGCAGAAATGAGATTGCAGGGGCAACTTTCATTCAAACATTTCCTTTTTTTTTTGATTTTGCGATTATAACGTTCTTTTAATGCTCTAATATAGTTTACATCCGCAAATACTAAGAGTGAAAAGAAAAAGAAACGATAAGGTCAAGAAATAGTACTTGGGAGTTTCTAGCTCCAAGTTGCATGATTAGTCCAATAAACCATGCTATGTTGAGAGACGCATGAAACCTCACAACTATATGTTCATATTTTCTGGTGGGCCTGTGAATGACTTCAGTTTTTATTTTGAGATTAGGGCCTCATTGTGCTAGATGCTGTACAAACACATAGTGAGGGATAGTCTCCACTCCAAAGAGCTTGCAGTCTAAAAAGACAAGGCTGGCAAAGGATGAGAAGGGAAATTGAGGCACCTATCATTGATCAAATTATAGCTCAAGCTTACAAGCTTGAAGAGGTTCCTCAGCCAGAATCTGACTCTCTGATGAAGAGCATGCTGCAATTCTTTTTTAATGTTTCTAGTCAATTATTCAATAATAGCCACTGTTAAAACTTAGAAAAACGCAGCATAGACTTGATACTATCAATTATAGTGGGATGGTGGTTTTATTGTGAATGACTGTGGATCTTATCTAGGTTCCACAGATACCTTTCTCTGCTAGACTGAAAAGCCCATTACCTAATATTTGTTTCCCATGTAGATACTTACAGGGTGTATTTTATGTACTTGGAGTGAATGGGAGCATTTTGGAGTGAATAAGAGTAAACCTCCCAGTCTGGATCAACAGACTCGAGCTAGCAGGGCTCACACTAGTGTTCTACAAAGACCTTCACAGAAAGCGCTTTGAAGTTGCTGCTTGGGCTGGAGCTCGGACTCTCAAGTGCACCCCCTCCTTCCTAGGCTTTAGAGCTCAAGCCTGAATTCCAACTGTCTGTACAGCTATTTTCAGAGAAGATAGTGTGAGCCCTGCTAGCCTCGGTCTGCTGATCCGAGCTGGGAGGCTTGCTCCAAAATGCTATGTAGGCATGCCCATAGACTAGTCAAAGCACTCCTTAACCTTGTCTTTGTTAAACTATATTGAGCTCTTTGAATCTACCACCATAAAGTGGTAGATGTGGTATATCTTGACTTTAGTAAAGCTTTTGCTACTGTCTCCCATGACCTTCTCATAAACTAACTAGGGAAATGCAACCTAGATAGAGCGACTATAAGGTGGTTCACAGTCATGCTGGAAGGGCATAACGAGTGGGGTCCTGCAGAGATCAGTTCTGGGTCTGGTTCTGTTCAATATCTTCATCAATGATTTGGATAATGGCATAGAGAGTACACTTATAAAGTTTGCGGATGATACCATGCTGGGAGGATTTGCAAGTGCTTTGGAGAATAGGATTAAAATTCAGAATAATCTGGACAAACTGGAGAAATGGTCTGAAGTAATAAGAGCAAATGCAAAGTACTCCATTAAGGGAGGAACAACCAGTTGCAAACATACAAAATGGGAAATGACTGCCTAGGAAGGAGTACTGCAGACCTGGGGGTCATAGTGGATCACAAGCTAAATATGAGTCAACAGTGTAACATTGTTGCAAAAAAAAAGAAAACATCATTCTGGGATATATTAGCAGGAGTGTTGTAAGCAAGACACGAGAAGTAATTATTCTACTTTACCTGGCGCTGATTAGGCCTCATCTGGAGTATTGTGTCCAGTTCTGGGTGCCACATTTCAGGAAAGATGTGACACTTGGAAATGTTCAGAGAGAGAGCCAAAATGATTAAAGGTCCTAAGAAAACATGACCTATGAGGAAGACTGAAAAAATGGATTTGTTTAGTCTGGAGAAGAGACGACTGAGAGGGGACATAACAGTTTCAAAGTACATAAAAGGTCATTACAAGGAAGAGGGAGAAAAATTGTTCTCTTAACCTCTGAGGATAGGAACAAGATCTATCATCATATCATGTTCCTATTACGCCGCTGGCATTTAGGGCAGTGATGAAGCTCCTCCCTTCTGTCGGGCTCTGGTAAGTCTTTCAATGGTTCCCCGAGCTGTGTCCCAGGTTTTCAGCTCTTCGCCATGTTGTTTCAGACAGCCCGTTTAGCTTGCCTTCAAGTGAAGTTTATTGACTACTCTGGTGATGGAATCAGTTTCCATCTGAAGCACATGACGATCCATCTCCAATGCCTCCTGCCAATCATGGTGGCTCAGATCCTCTTGGCTGCACTGTATCAATAAGATCTTGGTTTGAGTTGTCTGGGCCAAAAGATACAGAGGATTTTTCTGAGGCAGTTGTATGAAATGAAGACAGTTGGTCATGTCTACTTTTTCATTCCACAGCATTTGCATTCTTAAAAGTAGTGCTGAAAGTACACAGCTCTGATAAATCTGAGTTGTTTTGTGTTTGTATTTGATGTTTCCAGATTGTATTAAGCTCCTGGCTTTACTGATTTATTCCGAATGTCCTGCTTGTTCCACTGTCCTGGCGGACCGTGCTGCCCAAGTGTAAATGTTCTACATTGTGAGAATAACTTTATCTGCACTGGTGATGGTGAGGCAATATAAAGGTCATTCTGTCTTATTGCAGTTGATTTTAGTCCAATTTCTGGTCTGAAGTGTTGAGTCAGTTGTTTTTTTCTGTATTGGTGTTATTATGTGATAGCTCTTGTCACTCACGCCCCTTCTCTACCTACCCTATATGATGACTTTTCATCATCTGACCCATGGGAAGGAGACTCTAAGAAAAATTCCACCACGATTTCAACAGCTTCACCCCACCATCAACCTCAGCCGGACCAATCTACACGGGAGGTCCACTTTCTAGACACCACGGTGCAAATAGTGATGGTCATTACCACCACCCTATATCGAACTACCGATCGCTATGGCCTACCTTCATGCCTCCAGCTTCATCCCGGACACATCACACGATCCATGTCTACAGCCAAGCACTGAGTACAACCGCATCTGCTCTAACCCTTCAGACAGAGACCAACACCTACAAATCTCCACTAAGCATTCTCAAACTACAATACCAGCAAGAGGAAATAAGGAAACAGATCAACAGAGCCAGAGTGTGTACCCAGAAGCTCCTACTGCAAGACAAACCCAAGAGAAACCAGCAGGACCCACTGGCCATCACATACAGCCCCCTAGCAAAAACCCCTCCAACGCATCATCAGGGGATCTACAACCCATCCTGGACAATGATCCCACACTTTCCAGGTCTTGGGTGGCAGGCCAATCCTGCCCAGACAACACCTGCCAACCTGAAACGTATTCCACCAGCAACTGCACATCGCACCATGTTAGCTCTAGTCAGAACCAATCCAGCAACAAACCCCGATGCCAACTCTGCCCACATATCTACACCGGCAAACCATCACAGGACCTAACCGATCAGCCACACCATCACCGGTTCTTCACCTGCACGTCCACCAATGTAATATATGCCATCATATGCCAGCAATGCCCTCTGCTATGTACATCGGCCAAACTGGACAGTCTCTATGGAAAGGATAAATGGACACAATCAGATATTAGGAATGGCAATATACAAAACTGTAGGAGAGCACTTCAACCTCCCTGCCCACCACTATAGCAGACCTTAAGGTGGCCATCCTGCAGCAAAAAAACTTCAGAGACCAGAACTTCAAAAGAGAAACTGCTTGAGCTTTCATTCATCTGCAAATTTGACACCATCAGCTCAGGGTTGAACAAAGACTGTGAATGGCTTGCCAATTACAGAACCAGTTTCTCCTCCCTTGGTTTTCACACCTCAACTGCTAGAACAGGGCCCCATCCTCCCTGATTGAACTAACCTCGTTATCTCTAGCTTGCTTGCTAGCATATTATATACCTGCTCCTGGAAATTTCCACTACATTCATCTGACGAAGTGGGTATTCACCCATGAAAGCTCATGCTCCAAAACGTCTGTTAGTCTATAAGATGCCACAGGATTCTCTGCTGCTTTTACAGATTCAGACTAACATGGCTACCCCTCTGATAATCATCTGCAAAGTCCAGGTCTTCAAGGGATCAGAAGAGTCTCCATTTAATGCCTTTGGGCACATCTTGTGTTGTATGCCACATTACCCAGTCAATGGCAAAGTTGAAGAGGATGGCAGACATGACGCAGCCCTGACATATTCCTCTTTTGACTTCAAAACTGAGCTCACTTTTTTTTTCCAAATACAAAACAGAAATATCTATTGAACACATCCACAGTTTCTGCATTATTATTGATCATTCTTAAGGCTATGATTTAGTCACGGAGGTCGCAGAAGTCATGGAATCTGTGACTTCCAGTGGCCTCTGTGACTTTCAGTGGTGGGGAGCTGCAGGGTCCCCTGCCACCAGCTGGGCTGGGAGCAGCAGGGTACCCCCGCCATCTCTAGAGGTCCCCACAGCTCCCGGCAGCCAGGGTACCCACTGAGCGACATAAGTTGCACAGACCTAAGTGTCAGTGTGGGCAGCGCTATGACAGTGGGAAAGCGTCTCCTGACACAGCTACCACGGCTCATTGGGGGATGGATTACTTAAGTCAATGGGAGAACTCTCTCCCATCGGCTTAGAGTGGCTACACTAGAGAGCTTGCATCAGCGCAGCTGTGCCACTGTATGCTCTCTAGTGTAGCCATAGCCTAAAACATTCGCAGAAAGAAATTAGAGAAAGGCACAAACACAGTTGAATCAATATTTGCTCTCAAATCTGAATGAATATTCCTGGAGATTTCTCTCCCCCCGCAAACCACACTATTTGCTTGGCTAAAGACAAGAGTAAGACTAGTTTGCAGCAAGAGAGGGAAACCAGAGAGCTAAATAAGAAAGAAAATTGGTGGCAGATTTTCAGAAGAAAGTGATAGGAAGCAAGTAATGAAGGAAGGATTAGGAAAACAAAAAGGTGTGAGGGGTGAAGGCCATTAAGAGGTTAAAGCAGCATCAGGGATAAGTCAATTAGAAAGGGTTTAGACAGCAGGCAAGGTATAGTACAAAATATGTGCAGGTTACAAGAATGGGAAGAGGGGATTAAGATCAGTGAATGGTGGAAAAATAGGAAAAGTTATGTATATGCAACACACACTTTTTTTTAAAAAAAAATAGTAAATCAGTGGGGCCTGATTTTCAACATGCAAGTGCACAAATGCAATTGTATGCCAGCCTTACATGTGCAGAATAGTACAAGTGATTCTACACAAGTTTACACTGGAAATTTATATAGTGAGCATCTATGCCATGCTCTGGGCACTCTCACATAACTTAACTACAAGCACCACAATTACACCGTGGACTACTCTCCCACCATGACAATATATAGCCAAATAAGATCCCATCATCATAAAAACCTCCCCATTCTAAAAGTGTCTGTAATAAAGTGTCATGACTTTTCTGTTTACTCGCCCAGTTAGCAGATATTAGATCCCTATGGCAGGTGCAGTTTGTTAACTCCACCCTGACTATATGCGAGGTGGGAATGACTCTGAGTAGCAAAGCTCCACACGAGGACTCCTAAGAAGAGCAAAGCCCGAGGAAATGATTTAGGCTGGGCCTCAGGCTGCATTAATATCTTGTAGATAAACCATAAACCTGGGGAGGAGTGAGTTTGACCTTAAAGAACATGTACAGAAATCTGTTGTAGGACATCACAGGATCTCTGAACTCCTTCAACTGTGCCCTTCCCTGCTAAATTTCTCTAGAGAGAAGATAGTCTGGTAGATCTCATGGGCAAGGGGGAAATAAAATCCAGGCCCAAGAGACCTTCATAAAGAACTTCATATCAACATATGCTACAGAGCTGGAGGGAATGTTTTTCAAATTGTTTTGACCCAAAAAATTCCCCTTTTTCAAACCCAATATTTTTTTGCCGAGAATTGTCAACATTGTGTTTTTTGTAATTTTTTTCCATTTAAAAAACCCCAGCAACTTTTGCCAAAATATTGCCAGAAGCTGGGAATGGCTGACAGGGGATGGATCACTCAATTTCCCTGTTGTGCTCATTTCCTCTGACTCATCTGGCACTGTCAGAAGACAGGATCCTGACCATTGGTGTGACCCAGCATGCCCATTCTGATGTTCTTAAAATGGTTTCCCAAAAACAAAGCATAAAGTTTTTGTTAAAACAAGAAAAAATTGTAATAAATATTGTGAACAATTTAACATAAGGGGTCCATTTGGAATCATGCAAAACTTAAAACAAAATGTTTTGAAATTTCTCATTTAAAAAAAATTTGACTAGCTTTTTTATATCCATATTTCCATCTAAATCCTCTATTCAAGGGCTTTTCTTGGCCACATTTTGAGTAGTACCTTTGCCTCCAAATAGTCCCTCTGAACACTTTAAAGCAAGAAAAACTATAAAAATTGGGTATCAGTAGGATGAATTCTCCTCTTTCAAGTCAATGAGAAAACTGTCACTGAGGCCAGTGGAAACAGGGCTCTCTCCTAAGGCTTACGGCCTGATGCAAAGCTCGTTAAAATCAATGGGACTCTTTCCACTCACTACAATAGGTTTTGGATCATCCCTCATACTCCATGCTGGCTAAGGCTCTGTACAATCCTATTTAATCAGTCTGGATATACAGTGTGTAATGCAAGACAGAATGTGCTTCTGATAGTCCACAACGGGAGCAATCTGGAAGAAGTTAAACGTTACACAGATATAGTATGTTTATCTAAGTAACAATACAAATCAAAAAGGGGTACAATTCTGAGAGAATCTAGAGAGAGTCTTGTTCTGAGCTGCGTGACTAATAAAATAACAGATATAATTTAAAAAAATTCACCTATTTTGATTTTGTGTGTTTGATAGGTTATGTATGTATATATTTTATGCTTATTTTTCCCTTCAATTTTAAGCTGAAAAACAATAAATGATATAAATAAAGCTTAATTCCCCAGTTCAATATTAATTTGATGTAAAAGTTTTTATACAACTACCCATTTTGGTGGCACCAAGTTTTCTGCTGAAACAGGAGTTCATCTGGGACCCTCTGCTGTAATTTTCTGACCACAAATACATCACTTCACTCAGAAAAGATGAAAAAAGAGGTTTTGCATTTGGAAAACTGAACCTTTTCAGCTAATTCTGTTTACACAATAAACTATGCCAATGTTACATTATGAGCTAGATTCTGTCCAGATTTATGCTCTGAGAAAGTCAGATTTTTTTTTCTTATATCATTTAGACAAAAAAGTGTGCCTGAATGCTGCTCTTCAGTGTAATTTATATATAACTGGAATTCTGCCACCTGGAGTTTTGGCCTGGCTTTTGCGAGCAAGATCTGGTATGTGACTAGGGCAAAGAGATGCTAAAGCGAGAGAGGGCAGAGGACACAGAAAAAGAGAATCTGGCTGAAATAAACAAACTCTCAGACATAAAAGTTGGAGCATTAAAAAAAAATATTAGGTGTGGAAATTAAAAATGCCCAGAGCAGCACTTGTGTAACAACCACCATAACCCAAGGCTTCAGTGACTTTCATCCTTCTTCCCTGCCTTCCGAAGGTCACTTTTAATTAGTCTTATCCTTTGCCCTCCCTCAATTTGTCCCAAATAAAATCATGTTAACAAGAAGATGATTATAGATACTTTTGCTGAATCTAATGTTTCATATTCTTAAGATCCACTGGAACCTTCTGTCCAGAACTTTCCAATTCCTCTGAGGTTCACTTAAGGCTGCATGTTTTGCTCTGAAGAGACAGATCCTCCAGGCAAATTATACTTGAACACAAGCTTTGCAAAAGCGTGTTTTAAAGCTCTCAAGCTTGACACGAGGTCCAACAGTTTTCTGTAGATTTATTCTGATTCCTGGCACACTTTGCTACTACAGCTGGTTGGGAAACTATTTTTTTTTCACCGTCATTCTTTTTTCCCCAAGAAAAATGATTCCCCCCCCCCATTTTCGTCAAAAAGTAGATTTTTTCATGAAAATTTCTGTTTTAATGAAAAAGCCCTCTTCCATCAAAAATGTTCTGATGCAAAACTTTTGTCCAGCTGTTACAGCAGTCGGGATACTGCAAAAATATTTGGTAACATCTGGTTGAATAAGAACCACAGACTCATGACAGTATCTGTGACCCCATGCATTTACTTGTCACTTACATTTATGGAAGCTTGGCTGTAGAAAGCTGTAAACAAGTCACGCAAAGATCCATTTGAATATGAATTCTTGCAAGAGTTTGTGCAGTGATCTGGAAAGTTTTTGGTGGGTTTAGAAGGCCCCCAGTCAGGGAGCAAACACAGTACCATGTGCCCATTCTGATACTCTCCATGAGTGGGGGCCTTACTCCAGGAATAGTCCTAATGATTTCAAAACACTACTTCTGGATGAGATACAACTCAACCTGAGTAGTGCTATCAAAATCGGATCCTATCTGACTGAAGTGATTCATGGTGAGATAAATAAATAATAATAATAATAATAAAATGGTGCAGGGTGACCAGTGAATTAGGAATATTGAACACTCAACAATGGTCATGACAAATATTTCCCACACAATGCATAAAGTAACAAATATTTGCATGAACCATTCAAGTAATTCTGGAAAATGAACAAACCTTTAAAACTCTAAGTCTATTGGGAGATAATTTGCAAACAGAACAAATAGCTACATTGACAGAATACACTGTTTGCTGTGAATGCTGCCCCCGGCTTTATTCCCTTTAGGCTGTGCCAGCAAAGCACAGCCCTACACAAGGGTTTGTGAACATGTAGCACCCTACAGCGTGAACGAGAGGTGTTGGTCTCTTTATGGGGTGCAGAACATTTCCCCAACACCAGCAAATCCCTCCAAGCAGAACTGTCCAGTGTAGAGAGGGGGAGGATGATGGCTCCACTTCTCCTTTCATGGATGTTAGAGCACCTGTTGAGTTGAAGGGAGCCTGGGATAGTGGCTAAAATTCCAGTCAGTTTATACACAAGCCACCTAAAGAGGGAGAGGCCCCTTCCTCCCTGTTCCCCTCAACAAATGTTACATAAGGGATTAGTATTACTAAAAGAATTTAGCTTTGTGTTGTTGTCTAATTATCGAGGTATACAGCATCTGTTTGTTTATTTGCTGTTCCACAGACAGACACACACACACCAAATTCCACAATCCTTGCACAGAGAAAACTCCTATTGACTGCAATAAGGACTTCAGGACCAGGCTCAATATGTTAGCAAGTTGCATTGGAATGTTTTTTTCTTAAATCCTGTTATTTTCAAACTCTAGACTCCCACCAGCCCTTATTCATCTTACAAGTCCTAACCATAAAAGGTGACTAGTATTTAAAATACCTTTCAAACGTAAGTGCTACCTATCAACACTGAAGCATGACATTTAATAACTACTAACCAGACTGAACTCTGAATCTCTCATTAAAGTAGGGTAAAGTTTTAAATTCTTTTTTTGTTTCTATGGTGGGAAGTGTTTTGAATACCAAATATAAATAATATTTAAATAATACAGAATAATTTTGTTAATGGAGAGGGGGGATTTGTTGTCCACACAGCTCCAAATCCATCCTAACATTTACCAAAGCGCTACTTTGTAATTTCTATGCTGATGAAGAATCCCATGTGTTCATACTGTCACACTACAAAAGTAAGTCAGTTGTGGATTAACTTCCATATGGTCATTTAATTGATTTAACAAACATAGCTAAGATAAAGATACTTATGAGGTATTGAAAAAAGCACACACTAAGACCTGGCCACCTTCTGCATGTTTCCTGCACTGTGTTCTGTTGGCAGTTCCTGTGAGAGGAATAAAAAGGCATAGAGTACACAGAGAGGTTTTTTTCCCCTTGTAATCCATTACATAAAATATGTACCATTGGCCCAGTACCTCTTTTTTTCCCTCTTTTCTTTTCCTTTTTTAATTAAAATATCAAAAGTCTCTTCCTTTTACAGTTGAAAATGACACATTGGCTGAGATTTCAGCAGAATGTTTTCAAGCTTAATTGCCATGGTTTCACTTCCATTCCACTTTTAATCCACTTTTAATCTCTTAAAGAGGACACCCTTCAACAACTGAAATCTGCTTTCTATACCTCCCAGTGAAATACAAGCCTTAAAGGAATATTTTACTGCCCCTCTGCTCCTTCTGGAGACCTGATCTCTACCTGACTGGCTCGCTTTAAGTTTTAATCTTTGAGTGGATATGTTTGTGTTTCTTTGGCTGCCCTGAGTTACATGCTGAGACTGTGTCAATCTGTAGGAAATTTCTAGCCCATTTAGAATTCTACATTTTATAAATAAGGGGAGCAAACATAAGCTGTGGTCAGTTACCTAACCTTTTACGGCTGAGTTTATTAGTCACCAATCCCGCCTACTGCCTACCTCCTGTGCAAGTGTTCAAATCCTATTCAAATTGCCAGAGCTAACTTCCTCATCAGAGAATGATACAAACTCAAAGGAGGACAAGTGTTGTTTATTGGCAATTACCATGAAAGTCCTTCCTGTAATTAACCCCAGCGTCATGGACACTACTATTTGCACATCAGCTCTCTCATAAACAGGGGCTCCATTTCTATTATTGTTGGGGAAGATGAGTCACTGGAGAAGAATGCTTATCTCAAGTCAGTTTTTAACTAGCTTTTGTCTGCATGAGATATTAGTCATTGGTACCTACACGATTACAAGAAAGTCAGGGTTTTGGGCTTTTTTCCTCCTCCCTTCCTCTCCTCCCCTTTTTCATGCATTCAGCATGCATCAGTAACAGCATCAAAGCTGAGAGACTTACAAAATTCTCCTTTCAGTTAAACATACGTTTTGCCTGTATGATCATTGAATCATAACCAAGAAGAATTCCAGCTTCTGCTTGGCTAACAGGAGGTCTAAAACATTGAATAACCAGATGCTTGGTCTGTAGGCCATAAAGGGACAATGGAGAAGGATTCGTTTTAACATTTTTCAAGCATTCAAAGAAAGCTGAGCTACAAGCCACTCACTGCCTGCCCTGTCTGACATTTTCTGCAAAATGAAACCCCTGCTTACAAAGAAAAAGGAATATAAGAAAGCCAACATCAAAGCAGTTTGATAGTTTTTTTCTTCAGTTAGAAATCCTTCAATTAAAATTGAAAAGTTTCAACAGTAGGAAATGCCACTAAATACGAAATCACACTGAACACGGACATATCTGTCAAATCATCCACAGAGTCAAAAGAAGGCTGCAACTCCTCTCTCTCTTTTAGGCCCTAGCTCTGCAAGGAGATGCATGTAGGTGGGAACCCTCTGCCCATGCAGGGTCCCATGGACTTCAGTGGGGGTCCATGCAGGAGCACAGATCTGCCTTCACTAATCTTATTGCAGGATCAGGGCTCTTGGCTATGATTCAGCAAAGCACTTAAGCAGACACTTAAATGCTTTTCTGAAAAGGGATGAAACTACTCATGTGCTTTGCTGAATTCTGGCCTTAATAAAGATTTATCAGTAACAGAGCACAAAGCAACCTAGCATGTCTCCTGCAGCATGACTACACATCATATACAATACGGGAGAAGATGTGAGAAAGAATTTCAGCTTGAACCAAGGTGTTTTTCAAAACTCAACTGAAAGGAGTTTTCATTTGTCTACTTTTATCTGCCTTGTTATCAGATGTAGCTCCACTGAAAAACAAAAGCATTGCTAACAGGGGATTTAAAATTTGTGCCACACTAAATGTTTTGAATAGCTTCATTTTAGTTTCCTGAGTACTGATTCCAGGGAGTTAAATAAAATTCTGCAGAAGTTTGTATAAACTGTGAGTCAACAGATAGGAATATTCCTCTAGTTTAGATACAATTTCAATGGCTATTTGACATTTTACTGTTATTTTTCTCTTGTGGGAGATGGAAGAAAACAGCAATACAAAGAGGGCTGGATTCTCAACATGCAGAAGGCCGTGTTTCAATGCCTACATTATGGTGAGAACATATATTTTTACTAGAAGTCCTTGTTTTTTAAGGCTAAACCCCACATTTGACCAAAACCAAGATTCACTGCTATGCCGCTGACAAGATTTTTCCAGCACACTCAGTTAACTCTAACCAACTGCAGACATAAATTGTGTAAAAACTTCCTCCCCCCGCACCCCCCAGCTCAGTGGGAGTGGCAACTGAAATCTGGACCTTTGCCACATCAGTTGTGCAATTCAGATCCCAGTATTTATAGAAGCAAGACGGTCAGTGCACCAGCATACTAATGCATTCATCCACCGGACTGGCCAATGTTAGCATTTTATAATTAAAGAAAAAATACACATTGACAATAGAGGCTACAGTTACAGGCGACATGAATTGCCTGTGAGCTCAATGTCTATTTAAAATGTAGTTTGTTAACTCATTTTCAACTATCTTAGCCGATTTAGCTTTGATTTTGTTTTTAGTTTTCTCAAGTAACTACTAAAATAAAGGCAAATGTCTCTATTATGCTGCTTTATTCCACTTCTTTCTGTTTTGTACATATGGATACTTCTTGAGTATCAAATGCACACTTTTCCCTCTCTGAATTAAAATCTCTCTGGTTAGTATGAAAAATAAAAATTAATTGCTTTGTTTCAGGAAAGCTAGCTTAAAAACATGCTACCAGGACATTTAAAGAGTTGAAAAAATGCATGATGTTCCATCAAATCGGTGGTTATTTTACTGAGACTTTTCTCTTAAGCACTTTCCTAGGGCTATAAGCTTTTCAAAACGGGGCTGAAATGTGGTGGGTTTTTTTAATCTCAAAATCAAACGATGTATCTCTTTAGTTTGCCACACCGAAATTAACAAAACTCCAATCTCTCAAGGAGAAAGAAAGTGCAAGGCTTGCATTAAATTTTAGAACTCTGATACTATATAAAGCTTCTGCCACGACAAATTTTTGAATTCAAAATTTACCCAGGGTAGGACAATAGAATTACAAATAGCGGTATTTAAAAAATATCCTATAATGAGGTGTAAATGCGATACTTTTTGAGTGGAATGTGTTATAATTATTTGAATATAAAAAGTAAAAGATGTATTTATTAATTGTCTTGGGAGATGATTCCCTTTTGCCTGGGAGGTATGGGAACGGAATACCCTTTGCAGTTTCTAGGTACTGTATGGAACTAACTACATGCAGTGGAGTTACTTTATTTTTCCTCCCCTCCCTCTTGCATTTACAGTTTACTTTACTATAAGAAAACGGTCTCTTTCTCTGTCAACAAGTTGTGAAGTCACTTGCTCAACCTTTTTCCTCTCATTCCGGCTGCTATTCCTCTTCCTCTTGGGTCTTGTTTAAATTTTTGCATTTCCTGATTTTTATCTTGGGAAAACAAAAGGCAGCTGCTCTAAGTTACATAAAACAGCAAAGTGACTCTGCTAGGTAGTGATTTGCAGGTTCTCAACAGTTAGTTGTGTGAACTGAAAAGGGGAGTGTCACATTGCAGAGTTCTTTTCTCTCTCCCTCTTTCTACAGCTGTATTTCTAATCAGCAGAAGATACATCTTGCTTGGAGTCAACCCTTCTTTCTCCCTGCACATTCTTAACCTTCTATCTTATACATGGATCACTGGTTAGCTTAGAAATGCACAGACACAAAAGGGGGAGCTGACATGTGAGGTTGGATGGCAATAATGGCTGTTTATAAGCCTAATCCATCACATTTAGTGGACACCTCCATTTTTGTCCCTCTGAAAAGGTATAAATAATAAAATGGTATAGCTTCAGCTCAGAGGTGCCTTGGTAAATATTTTAACTATTTACAAGATTGCACCAATAACAAAAGCAGCATCTGTACCATCCATATAGAGGCCTCTGAATCATTAGAAGAGAACCCAGATGGTTCTTAGAATTCACCAACAATAAAAGTGCCTTCACGACACAGCTTTTGTTAACACAGTTTACATTTTTTTTTCATATGATGTTCAATATTTCAAACTTCTTCCTTTTCCTCTGAAGAATGGCTTTGTAAATATCCCTTCTGCCTTTAAAAAAAAAAATAAAGTTAATAAGGGCCCATAAAGACAACAGGAGACATACATTTCTGAGCACAGTTCACACAGAACTCCTAAGAGTTTGGAATCATTCATTCTAAATAACCCAAATATTTAGATTAGCGATGTTTTCTTTTTCACCCACATATTATCTGGAGCACTTCAAGGTTAGCTTTGTGTCAAAGCTCTCGATAAGCTCAAACTGCTACTTGGCTACGTGGGCACTGTTTATGGTTTTTACTTGATTTTACTTCACTTACAACTGCATCACATCAGATCAACAGCATATCATGCACGGTAGTAAAACGCATGCCAAAAAATTCAGCAGAGACAAAATTAATCTTGTGGGTTTTCCAGTTAAAAGCAGACAGGCCATCTCTGTTTGGGGATAAAATGATGGCTTTGCTATGCATCACAAAGTGAAACTGCTTTGAAGTGGTAATATACCACAATTTAAATAGTGCTACAGATCACAGTTTGGATTTTCAAAAAATGACTACTGACTTTGGGTGCCAAATTTAAGACTCCATAAAATAGCCTGGATTTTGAGAAAGTGCTGAATACCTACCATCTGAATACTCAGTGTCCTTTAAAGTGTCTCATGTTGGGCACCCAGAAATTGAGACATTTCACATTGTTAGGCACTTTTGAAAATGTTGGGCATGCATGTTGTAAATCAGATCATGTTTTGAGGCCCCTGCAAACAGGTCAGTAATGTTACTGACACAAGCAATGCCATTAATTTTAATGAGACTACTCACAAAAGTGATGTTAGTCTCTTTCTTAAGTAGTAGCAGGATCAGGCCCTAAGAAACTAATTCATTTTAGGTCATGGAGTTTATATACCTCTGATAAAACTTTTTGTTTCTACTTAATCAAATGTTTCGACAGATTGTGAGAAATCGATGGCTGAAAGTATGCAAAACCAAGCAACCCTATGTAGGAAAATTAGCACAGGTGAAAAAAAAATAATTGCAAATCGAGTTTTGCTCCTCTTTCTCCAGTTTTTCAAGAAGGAAAAGGAAAGATAATGTGAAACGGATTTTTAACCAAACACAAACATCTCGCCAAACATACAAGATACTGTTACATGGAGTTCAAATACATCCAAAAACTATGCAGGATAGTATCCGAGAAACCAATCTATTTCAGAAGCAATTCCTAAATATTGGTGATTCCCATTTCCAAAATTTGGTCAATAAAATTAACAGCCGTCTTATGAATTGAACATCACACCTCTAAATGAGCTCAAGCTGGTGTTGTTATTGTCCAGTGGAATGTGAGATTTACATTTCACAGCTCCTCACCAAAGTAATGAATGAATCTAATCTCGTAAACAAACAATTCCAGTTTCATGTTGCTTCAATGGCCCTCCGACAATGTGCCTTTGCCACAAAGAAAAATATTTATCATGTTTGTGTTCGCTTCCGATTCTAAATGGGACCGTAATAAAACAACACCATAAAAAACATTTTCGCAGCTGAGTTCACAATTTAATAAACAGATGCAGACAGCAGTCTTTGGAGACCAACAATTAAATATAAATAAATGAGGCAGAGGTTCCCTCATATCACAGTGGGAACAACCCTTAAATAGTCCTCCAGCAACATGGAGGACAGACTGGGGTATGCACAGTGCCGTTGGATTTTTGTCCAGCATCTACCTTTGAAGTATGTTGTTTACTTGTTATCATGATGTCAATGAAAAAGCTTCAGTCAGATCTAATGATTTCAAAATAAGACCAAAATATACCGCACAGATACAAATTGCATAACCTCCTTATCACCACATATTGACACACTGGGCAACAAATATTTTCAAGCACAGAATTCCTATTGGTCAGGGAGAAATAATTCACTATTCAATTCTATTCCTGACTCTCCATGTTCTAAGAAAATGCCATTAGTATTTCTTTCAACGGAAAAGTTATTGTTTCATAGACTCATAGGTCAGAAGGGACCAATATGATCATCTAGTCTGACCTCCTGCACAAAGCAGGCCACAGAACCCTACGCATCCACTTCTATAAAAACCCCTAACTTATGTCCGAGTTATTGAAGTCTTCAAATTGTGGTTTGAAGACCTCAAGCAGAGAATCCACCAGCAAGTGACCCATGCCGCTCGCTGTAGGGGAAGGCGAAAAACCTAGCTCAGTGGTTTGAACATCAGCCTGCTAAACCCAGGTTGTGAGTTCAATCCTTCAGAGGACCACTTAGGAATCTGGGGGGGAAAAAAAATCAGAGCCTCTGCCAATCTGCCCTGGAGGAAAATTCCTTCCAAACCCCAAATATGGCAATCAGCTAAACCCTGAGCATGTGGGCAAGGCTCCCTAGCCAGCAGTCAGGAAAGAATTCTCTGCAGTAACTCTGATCGCAGACCATTGAGCTCTATGTCCTGAACACAAAAAAAGTATATTTATATCTTCGCATTACTACAGATTCCAGGTAACACAGCTCTGGCTTCCATTGAAATCAATGGGAGTTTTCCCATTGACTTCAATAATACCAATTAGGCCAAAGCTAAATGCTCTTGAAAATCTCACCTTTCATGTAATACACAAATTATATTTCTGAAACAACGAGTACAGTAGCTGGCTGCAACCATCTTCACCTTTTTTGTTTGTTTGTTTGCTTTTAAACTTTTACCCAATAAACCCCGCTTGCACTATTTGGATCAAATTCAGCCCTCATGTAAGTAGCAAAGTCAGCAGATGCAGTTCCCACTCTGTTTCTAACACAGTCTACACACACTTGATATGGTCACTTGTTTTTATTGCTAATTAAAGACATAAACAAAAACAAACCAGCTAAGCCTTCTCCTGCACTTGGCTCTTTCTGGTGTTTTTCCATGCAGGAATGTTCTGTCACTGGCCATTAGTTGCCCCTGCCTCTGAGAGAAAATCAATTCCTTTCATAGTCACAGGTTGAGGCTACTAGGTCCCACTTGGTCTGAGTCATCACAGGTATCTCCATAGCTCTACAGGGTCCCAGCAACTCTACTCAATCCTTTATAGGAGTAGGCCAGATGTTGGGCTAGTTTCAGCTTAATATTTATTTCACCAATGTCCTAATAAGTACACCAATTCATTCACTTAAAAAAAAACCTCTACCGTTTATTTATAACCACTCACCAAAACAGCAGTTTTTAGTTGAAACACTGGGCTGATACAGGGAGTTTTGCCTAAGCATGGACTGCAGGATTGGGTCTAAAGACAGATTTTAACTATAGCATTGTGAAACAAAAAATGTCAGACACACACTTGTTTAACACAAAGAGGATGCATTTTTTTTTCGCCACAGGGCAGTATTCAGTCTCAGTGAAGGTAACTAGAAGGTCCATTTTCATCACAATTTTACTGATTTATTGGTTACTTTTTGAATTATCATCGATTTTCCTTGCTACATAAAAATATCTGATTTGTTTTGGGACTTGCCCACTGGTTGACTTGGTGGTGCTAATCAGAACTACATGCAAAATAACTTTACATGGAAGAGTTCATAAGCATTAGGGAGGGACTTCTGTTCTCTAGGAAAGAACATGCTGAGAATCTCATGCAGGGAATGCACCTGGTCTCAGCCACATGTTGAGTGTCATGAATGTCTCTTATTGGAGCGGTGGCAGATGAAGACAGAAAGCATGGCAGCCCAGAATCACACATGCATCATTTTTAAATTACCCAAGTCACAGCTCATTACCCTATGTTCTGGTTGAAAGAATCGAGATGGGACAACCCATGAGATGAATTCTAAGTGCCAGACTGTGAATCCTGCACTCAGATTGGTAAGTAGTTACCTGAGTAACTCCATTGATTTAACGTGACTACATGGGTGAGTAACTGCTCACTATTGTGAGTCAGGGATTCTCTATTTGGTGCCAAGTGTGTATTTTTCGGGTCCCCTAATCATAAAGTTAAACAGCTGAGGAAGTCTCCAACAAGAAAAATAAAGCAGTTTAAAAACAAAGGGCCAGATTCTGATGTCCTTATGCATGCTGAGCAGTGTCCTATTCCACACATATTCTCACTGATTTCAGTGGGATCGTTTGTGAAATCAAGTACAACTCCAGATGAGTGAGAGGATCAAGAATCTGACCCACAGTAAGCACAGTATTTAATGGCACTTCTCTGGCTGGGGTCATTTCATTTCATTTCACTTCACAACTTGTCAGTCAAACTGAACCCCTATTCTGGATTCTTAGGATGAGCATTTTGACTTAGTCATAATCAGGAACCATCTCAGTAACTTATGTCTAAAACATGTTTCTGGTTGTATCAGCTTCACTGAGCTCCAGTCTTACTAAGTGCAAATTTTAAAGCCACTGAAATGATTGGCTTCCTTCCTAAGAAATAGAAAAAGTTATTGTAAATGACATTTATAATTAAAATATAGGTTACAACAGCAGGCCCTTCTTTGAGCATCTCCTAAATATAGTCTGTAGCTGTGACATAGAGGCCCATTTCTGGTTCACTATTCTGTGTCAGCAACTCTTCTGAGGCCTCACATAAGGAGACCAGACTGGGTCAGATGAATGGTCCATCTTGCCCATTATTCTGGTTTCCGACAGGCCAGATGCTTCAGAAGGAATGAAAAGAACAAGGCAATTTATTGAGTGATCCATCCCCTGTCATATAGTCAGAGATTTAGGGATACCCAGAGTATGGGTCTGTGTCCCTGACCATCTTAGCTAATAGCCACTAATGGACCTATCCTCCATGAACTTGTCTAATTATTTTTTAACTCAGTTATACTTTTGATCTTGACAACATCCCCTTGGAACAAGTTCCACAGGTTGACTGTGTTGTGCAACGAAATACTTCCGTACGTTTGTTTTAAACCTGCTGCCTCTTGATTTCATTTGGTGATCCCTAGTTCTTGTGTTACATGAAGGAGTGAATAATACTGCCCTATTTCCATGCCATTCATAATTTTATAGACTTGTATCCTATTCCCTGTTTCTTGAGTCACTAAGTTAAACACTCCCAGTCTCCTCGTATGGAAGCTTTTCCATATGCCTAATCATTTTTGCTGAACTTCTTTGTACTTTTTCCAATTCTAAAATATATATATTATATATACGCGCTATCCAGTCGCTATGGCAATAGCGACTGGATAGCATAGTAGTTAAGAGCGCCGCCCTTTGATACGGGAGACCGCCCTTTGATACGAGAGACCGGGGTTCAAATCCCAGTTGGTACCCAACTTTCCAGTAGGGGGCCTTGGGCAAAAGACCCCCTAACGCTTCACCTGCCTACCTCAAATATGAGAGTGGACACAAACTAGGAGAGTCATGCCAGCTCGGACGTCGCCTGGATTAACAAGGTCCGCGCCAGATTTGTTGAGGATACCAGGCAATCTGACGATAAGTGGGCTACTGGATACAAACCATTCATGGAACGAGACAAGATGAACCTGGAATTGATGGAATCGACTACGTACCTACAGAACAGTAGACGCTAATGAGCAGGGGTATATATGAAACGTGATAGGTGGGACTTGGCATGGGACAAAAGAACCTAACATCACTTACTGAGAAACAGCTAGTTACCCAACGCTTCAATATGTAAAAGGAAGCTCCTGTACAGCGTGAGATAGACCAACTCCACCATTACAACTCCAAGACTCAAGAAGACATGGAAGAACAAGTGGAATGTGCAGCCCACACCTGAAGCTGAGAAACTTCACTGCCACCCCCATCCATTGCAGAGCACGCAATGATATGAGGCATAAATGCATGGAGAAACTAGCTACAAGTCCATCCTACGAGACGCGATTAGCCAAGGCTCAGTGGAAGAAGTACAATCAGAAGTATGTTAGACAGATGCCAATAGAGCAGCTCATGACAACCCTACTACCACCATAACTCAAACCAATGAAACGGTATAACACCTACAAGCCTCTGTAATCCTGAGATGCTTGGCTACACGATCAAGAAGAAAGTATGTCCACACACTGAAAACTGAGGTTGGAGGATAAGATCAAAGGCGACTAGGAGAAGAAGTTAGTCAACTAGTGGAACTAACAGAACGGTGTAGAGATAAGGATAGAAGAACTCAGCTATCTGAAAATAGAAGGACCCTGACTCCATCTTGAAGTCCCTAGAGACTGCTAAAGAAAGGCTCACAGCCTAGCACCAGGTCTAAGGAGAATACACTAGAGAAGCAGAGGCCAAAAGTAAATGCCGCTGTTCTCTCAAAGAACCATTCCAAAGGTGTACTCCCAACTGAGCAGTGCAACAACACAATAACAGCAGAGCCAACAGCAGCGAAAACTGAACAAGTACTGGAAGAAACATATGGAGAAAGAGAAAGACTCATAACACCAGTGCAAAGGGCTGCAGGAACCTAGAACAGAGCACAGCAAGCTCGCCAGAAGACAGAAAAGCCAGTCACACATGCACAGTAGAAGAGCATCCAGCAAGCGGTCAAGACAGAAAGAGCTGACAGCACCTGACCAGACATGATCCACACCTACGGCTAAAGAACTAACAGCAGTGCATGAACGCCTAAGCACACAGATGAACCAGCTGCTAGCAGCAGGCTCCACCCCAAACTAGCTACACAAGGAAGGACACGTGCTGATCATGAATAGACCCTGCAAGGGACAGAAACCGTCCAACTATCGGCCAAAACCTGCCTCCCCACAACATGATGGAAAGTCCTATCAGAGCATCATAGCCTGCCAAGCTACAGGACCACAATGGGCAGACATGAAGCACAGCTCAGACGGCATTGGGAACAACATCAGAGGCTCAAAACACCAAGTTGCTCATAGATAAGCAGTCGCCCAAGACTCAAGGTCTAGACAGACCAATCTGAGCACAGCCTGGATGACTACAAGGAAACCTTATGACCTCAATGCCCACACTGGATCTGTGAAGTCCTGGGCGCTATACAAAGTCAAGCAGGACACTAAGGACTTCCTCAAGAATCATGGGACTATGAAGACAGAACGACAGAAGTCAACCAAGGCACTTGCACAAGTAGGCCATCAAGGTGGGCAATAACCAAGGTGATGCAACTGTCCCCGGCTGTGTTCTGCATTAGGCTACCCCTCTCAGCCAGATATCACAAGGACTGGATACAGGGTACAAGTTCAGGAGTGGAACTAGCCCAGCACTCCTCTACATGGATGAACATCAAGCTGTAGCTAAGCAATTGACGAGACATCGACTCGTCCGCTAATTCCACCTGACGCGGATCTACAGTGAGGATATCAGGAATGTCATTCGCTCTCGTTCCTTATACGGAGAATGTGGCCGATGGTAGTTGAAGAGAGGGAAGGTAGTCAGAGACTGATGGGTTGGAACTACCAGTGGCCACATAGCAGACATAATCAGACCAGCTACAAGTACCTTTGGCGTCCCAACAGTCACATGGAACCACGATGAGGAGGCAAGGAAGACAGCAACACCAAGTATCACCAAAGGATAAACAGGTCCTAAAGAGCCAGCTCAGGAAAACAAGATCCACGCCATCAACGGATACGCCCTGTCGGTCACAGATACCCCTGCGGTATAGTGAGACTGGCCAAGGAGGCCATGGAAGGCTGCCAATGTTGAAAACCCGGAAGCTCCTCACGAATGCACGGGAGTTTCCACCCCAGTCCACACCAGAGACTGTATAAGACCACTGAAAAAAGGTAGGCGGGCTTGGTGGAGCATCAAGGCCACTGCCGATGAACCCGGAAACATCCCCAAGGAAGTACATCAGAAAGAGCCCCCAAGAGTGGCTTGCTGAAGAGAATGCCTGAGGCAAGCCAGCAAGACATGGGAGGAAGGCCAAGCATGAAGAAAGTGCCATGGCAAGACAAGACCCTGCCACTGGGAATGTACCATCGACAAGATAGCTGAGGTGGCTGAACATGGGAATCCCCAACAGTGGGCTGGAAGGGCCTGGACTAAAAGACAACCACGTGGAGGCACTGATCATTGAGCAGCAAGACAGGCACTGAAGGCACCAGAGCCATTGAGGCAGGGGGTCACCACACTAGAGAGGACGCCAAGGGCAGACTGTGCGAGAGGCCTCAGAGACAGTCCAACACATAGTGGCAGATGTTAAGTATGCAGGAGAAACAGCATACACTGAACGGCACAACAAGTGGCTGGAATTGTGTACAGGAACATCTGCACAGCGTATGGCTAGACCCTCTCCATAGACCCAGATGGAAGATTCCACAGAAGGTTGTGAAATAGCAGGGCAAGATTTCGTGGACTCCAAGATCGCAGACGACAGGCAGGTACTGGCCAATCACCAACAAATCGTGGTAATAGACAAAGGACAAGAAGACAGCGGTGTGATAGATATACCAGTGCCAAGTGACAGCAACATCAGGAAGAAAGAATATGAGAAGCTGAGAAGTACCAGGCTGAAAAGAAGGAACTCGAGAGGATGTGGTAGAAGTGAAGGCCAAAGTGTCCCGTGGTGGTAGGAGCACTCGGCTGTGACTCCAGCTGGGTGAGTGGGCTCCAACAGATCCCAGGAACAACATCAGAGCTCTCAATGTCCAGAAAGTTGCAGTGCTAGAACTATGAAGAATACTGCGCAGAACCCTCAGCTCCCAGGCCTCTTAGTAGAGGACCCGAGTGAGAAGAACTACATACCACCCATAAGGGTGAGAGGGGAATTTTTTTTTTTTTTTATATTTTGAGATGGGGAGACCACAATTGCATTCAGTATTCAAGGTGTGGGCATACCCAGGGCCGGAGCTTACATTTAGGCGGCTTAGGCAATTGCCTAGGGCACCAGCATTATTAGCGGGTGGCATTTTGCCGGAGGGGGCGGCAGGCGGCTCTGGTGGAGCTGCCACAGTCGCGCCTGCGGTTGACTTCCCGCAGGCACAACTGCGGCTGCTCCACCGGAGCCGCAGGAGCAGCCGACCGTCCGCAGGCAGGACCAGCATGTGGGGCTGTGAAATGGCCGTGCGCCTAGGGCGCTCAAACCCCTAGCACCGGTCCTGGGCATACCATGGATTTATATAGTGGCATATGATATTTTCTGTCTTCTTATCTATCCCATTCCTAATGGTTCCTGACATTCTGTTAGTGTCTCACCCTGCCTCTGCATATTGAGCAGATGTTTTCAGAGAACTATCCTTGATGGCTCCAAGATCTCGAATGGTCACAGCTAATTTAGAGCTCATCATTTTGTATCTACTGCTATACATGTTATTCAAACGTATACAAACACTTATAACATTTTTGAATATTGACTTGTCTGCCTTCAAGTGATGTAACTGAATGGGAGTCTTCTACATTTGACTATTTCTCTTCAGTTCCTACCTTTATTATATCAACTTCTATCCTCTCCTTTTTTCTAGGATATAGTGTATCCCCTTTAATAAATCCTCCCCTAAGGGATGTGTGTGTCTGAATCATGTGCTCCTCCACATTTGTTGCCTTCCTCAGTCCTTAGTTTAAAAACTCCTCTATGACCTGTTAAATTGTACATGCCAGCAATCTGGTTCCACTTGCTTGCTTGCTTCCTATACAGGCTCCTCCTTTCCCAGAAAGTACTTGCTACACAGGTGTTCACTGTTGTCATGATATATACTCAAAAGATGGCATATAATAGCTCATCAGAAAACTAATAGCTCACTGATCATGAATAATCCTGAGTGAGGTATTTACAGGGTGTGTACAAAGAGTTATGGATATGTTTGACAAGCAGTGCATAAGCCAGTCTGCCCTAGAAAAGGCATTTATATTTGTTTATCTGACCCACCTTGTTGTCAGGCAGAGACAATGAAGATACATTTACATAAAATGTAAACACAGCTATCAAGCTAACAAGGGGAGAAGGTAACGACTCAACTATCACCAGTGGGAGAGGAACCAGCATGAAGTCTTCACTAGACCATATGGAGTCTCTTCCCAGAGAGTGAAAAAGAACTTTCTCTGAGAATACATTTCAATGGTTTTCTGGACTTTAAAGATGGGATCTGAACGTCAAATGATAAGTAACTGAATCAACTGATTGTATATAATATTACTGTATTAGAAAAGTGTATCAAGTAAGATTTTTTCTGAAAGCGAATGATATGATTAAAACCACTGTGAAATATATGTATTAACACTACAGGAGGAATTATGAATACTCACTGATATTATGATTTAAAGTCCGTGACCAACAGGGAGAAACAGGTTTGCTTCCAGACAGGATAGAATGCAGCTCTCTACCTGTTTCCAGTGAAACTGAGCAAGGTGTGACCAAAAACACCAGAAGCCTCATTTACATAGGAATCAGCAGGGGAATGGGAGGTCCATGGGAATGGAAGAACAGCATGAGGTCATCCTGAGACTGGGAACAAAACAGTGAGTTTGGGAAGATATAAGGAGAGAGAAGCCATCTTGGCATCCATCACTGAGCAAACACAAGGGGCTAAAGCCCTTGCAAGCTATGAAAGATGGGTCCTTCAATGCCTCTTTGGGAACTGATTATACATGAGAAACCTGCTTAAGCTAAGATCTTTCACCTGGGAAGACAAGGGAAAGCAGCACCTTGTACTTCGCTGGAAAGGTCCTAACAGAAGGAAAGTCAGCCTTTATACTTGAACTCACATACAACCTCTCTCTTTTTGTTAACTAACTTGTTCTACTTTTTGTCTAAACTATCCCAGTGGTGTGTCTGAACTGAAGTGATTGTTAACTCCATTAAAGCAATATGCTCTGCTTCTGTCTCTTTAAAGTAGCAACACACCTTGTTACTTCCCTGAGTGTTCCAGGAGAGACGGGGACACTTCAGGGCAGATGGTTTGGGGGAAATTTGGGACTGGGGGTATGTTGGGGGTGACTCTGCAAGGCAGGTGGAGACCAGGGTGGGGCATCTGTATGGTAGGCAGGCTGCTGGGGTCAAAGTACTCAACCAGGGCTGCACAGCACAGAGACACTGAGGGAACTACACGTGAGTCTACTACTGGCTGTTGGTGTCTAGGCTGTAAGCCACAGCAGCAGAGCAGCTAAGAGTTATAGGAAAAGCAGTGACAACTTCTGACTGGCCTGAACTGAACCCAAGAACATGACAATAACTGACATCTGATAAAGTTAAAATATTAATTGCAATTGTTTCAATATGCAGTGGCAAAACCATGTAGTAAACTGGTTCTCAGGTGATTATTTAGGCCCTGATCCAAAGTCCAGTCAAATCAATGGAAGTGTTTCCATTGACTTTAACATGCTTTGGGTCAGGCTTTCACAGATGCAAATGTTTCATTCAACCACTGTGTAAGCGCAGTCACTGTTAATTATTGAATACTTAAGAGCCAACTGAATGTTTCTAAGGCCTAAGATGCAATTGCTAGTCTCCACAGAAGAAGCTACTTTTTTTTTTTTTTTAAGTGAATTTGGTGCTTTTACCAGGTGAGAGATCTAGAGTATTAAGTTGTATACTTTTGATGCAAGAGGCTTGAAACAGATCCTCAAAGTTGTTTAGGTACTTAACTCCCATTGAGGCACCTAAGGATCTGGATCCCGGTCTTGTTCCTGTTGAAGTTTATGGAAAATCCCTACTGTTGTAAATGAGAGCCTGAATAATGGCACGCAAGGTTCTTCACTGTTCCTCAGTCTTGAGAGTTTCCAGCTGTGGTCTCTGTTCAGACTGTCTACATTGGAGCCTACATTGGCAATTGGAGTGATGTTTTTTGTTGTTGTTTTTTAAAGAAGTTTGATGGCCATTGTTGCATGTTCCTTTCTGTGCCTGATCTACAGAGGATGTGAATTTATTACAGCACTCTGTACACAAGCTGTATCTCAAGCTGCATAGACTCATGCTTTTACTCGTGGAGGTCCCCATTTCAATTGCTGAGGTATTGGCCAGGATTGTATTAATTACATTGATACTCCATCAATTGCAAATGGATGTATTAGATTCTATTCCCTCCTTCTCCAGAAGTTTTGGGCAAATCAAGTTCTTCATGCCTCAGCCTGCCTACTACTAAATTGGGATTAATAATAGTACTTGTAAGAATCAATGTTTTGTGAAGCTGAATTTAGGAATGTTTGTAAAGCCCTTTGGGGTTCTACAGAAATTCAATTATTACTATTGTTAATTCTGTGAAATAAAGGAGACAGGATTTTCTCAAATGTTGTCAGTTACTGTATAGTATAACCCATGGACTACAAGCACTTTGTACACATATGTTTTATAAATTTCATTTACTGGTTGTGAGCATATAAATGTTTTAAATTAAATGTTTGCAAACAACAGCCCCGGTGCTGTCCATTTTATTGCTTTGCTGTATTCTTGTTGCTGTACGCCTGCCAAATTCATCTAATCAAACACAACTATCTAACTGCAGTCAAAGTAAGTGGGAGTATTTATGAACCAATCTACTGCAGAAAATATGAAAGAACACAGACATTGCAATATTTAATAAACACAACTCAGAGGGATCTAGAAAGTGGCATTTCCCTCCTTATTGTCTCGTCTTTCTAAAACTGTGTGCTGCTTTTCTGTGCCTTGCATAATTTCACTTATACTTTTTTTAAAGAAGCATAAAGGCCAAATTATATTTAAAAACATACTACATACAAAAATTAAGATAAGATTGAAATAGGAAATGCCAGAACAAATATTGCCTGTGCAATCTCATTTGAGTCTCCCTCCTCAACCTGCTCGCCAGCTAGTCCTAGGCTCTCTCCATCCCACTAGTTCCTTGCCCCAGGCTCTTTGCCCAGCCACTCCAAGGCATTTGGGGCCAGTTTCTGATCTCCCTCACAGCAGTGTTAAGCAGGAGTGACACTAGTGAATTACATGGGCATAAGTGAGATCAGAAACAGGCCCAAAGTGCAATAAAATGGGAATATTAGACCCAGGGTATAAATTTTATGGGATGCTGTCTTCAGTTATGCGTTACAATTTTAACAGGACTATCGGGCCAATTTCATCCTTGGTGTAACTTCAGTGGATTCTGACCTCAAACAGGGATGAATCTGGCCACTGTATAAGGTGATGGTCTCTTAAGTGGCTTCTGCCCCTGTGGTGACATTTTCCAACTGTCAGCATGTTTTGGTGCACTGCTTTTAGCAAATTATTACACTGCCGTTAAAATGTTGAATGGGATCATCTGACCCCTTTTGGCACCATGTGATTTAAATGCTGTGGGATATCCTGCTAATTTACACAGAAGAGCTCAAGTTTCTGAACAAGCTTGAGTATCCTGAACTGACCAGTCAGAGGCCACAGTTTTTCTTCAGAAAAGGAATAAAATTCTGCAGAAATACAAAGGATTCAGTTCAATTGTTCAGCTCAGAAAACACTATGAAAAGAATCTACAAATATTAAATCATCTGCACTCTATGGGGCAAGAACTTCCTCTGGTGTAATTAGCATCAACTCATGGAAGATGACAGCACTACAGAGGATCTAACTCTAAATCTTTTGTGTGACCAACACAAGTTTGGTTTAGCTGTTTGTTAAAGATTTCAGGCTCTATTCTGTAGTTCAAATATACCTTTTACTAGAAAAAAAAATTGGATGGCTTGGTCTTTGTTTCAAATCCATTAAGCAACTCATCTTATCAAAATGAAAACAAAAGCAATTCTCTTTGAAATGGAAAATATTAACAAACAAGGCAGGGACGGGGCAAAACGAACATTTTAAGGACATTATTTAGAAGTAGCTGAAACTGAAGCATTCAAGGATAAGAGAAATCTGGTAGATATTGAGTATGTTCAAGTTCACAACAGCTGCAAACAGTTCAACTTCAACCCTATCATTGTCAGCAAAAACAAATATAAATTTGCCCTGAAGCAAAATAACATTAGAAAAATCAGGAAGAGGATAGACAGACAGACAGTAAGTTATGGATATAAAACTCTTTGTACCCAAACCAATTAACCTTAACCTAAGGCAACCCTTCTTCTTCTAGCCCTTCATTTAAAGGTTTTACAATTTATAGCCTGTGTTTCTCAGGGGAGGTCTAGCTCTGCTCTGATTTCACATTTCACAGCAGCCCATGTGTAATCCCACTGCGTCACAAACCATACAATCTAGCTGAGATCAGGAAATCCACTTTTTGCAATAAACTGGAGCTAAACTGCAGCCAGAATCTACTTCTAATCCAACAGGATGACCGAGTGTGCTATAAGAAGTGACATCCTGAGAGTGCTGCTCATCATAAGCAGCTGTTTTCTGATACCATGTCCTTTGGAAAGCCAGGCTACTTGTTTGAAACTGAGATGAATATTTAAATTCTGAGCTGGAAATGTGGAGTTGAGTCTATATTCACTTTTTGCATGTCATTCCTGTTAGTGTTAATAGGAGTTACACATGCACCTCAAGAGGAGAAAATGCAATATGGTCTCCCTGTAGTTTGTTGGCAAAGAACAGGGTAAGGCCAGACCAGGATTGTCATACCCTATCAGCCAAGTCAGCTGAAGTACCATCAAACCCGAGGGATCATTTGAATCTCCTGGTACCTGGGAAAGTGCCTGGTCCATGTTGGAAGCCCCAGGTTGGTATAGTCAAGTTTCCAGCTTTGTGATAGAAAAGCAGCTGCATAAACATTAACGTTCACTGCAAAAAAAAAAAAATCTATTAAAAATCATTTAAGATCTCAAAGCAGAAACAGAATATATGCCTGCCAAAATCTGAGCTGAAGATTGTGCTTCTCCCATGTTGTGGACTAGGTTTGTCAATCCTTGGGCCAATGGAGAAGAAAGAGAAAGAATTCAAGAAAAAAAGAACAAAATGTAATTTGTTTTAAAGTTTGTTAAAGATAAGAAACCATCTCTCTTTATTTGCATAAATGGACTCTGGTTCAAAGGACAGAAAATGGTCCTTTGAACCAGAGTATATACATTTTCTGGTATATACTGAGTTGAGTCATATTAAAAGAGTCACATTAATTTTTAAAAAATAATGTATTTAACATCAGCAAAAAAAATCAAATGTATTTGTAAGTAAAAGACATGTAAATCATTACATTTATTTACTAAATATGTAAATCATTACATTTATGGCTAGTAACTGATCACTCAATTTCAATTGTTTCCTCCTTTCCTCCCCATGTTGGGTTTGTCTATCTATTCCCCTCCCCTTTTTTTTGCCAGGACTTTGCTTTTAAATTAAAAACATATAAAATTGAGTTAGTTGTCTGATGCTTATCTGTTGTTGGTCTTGCACTGCTGTGATTTCAAGGAGCTTGATTCCAGAAACCCGCTTCTGCCTCAAACAAGCATCCACTGCTTTGCTTGCTTCCTGTGCAGACTTTAAAACACCACCCATGCCGCCTTGCAAACGCATTGAGTTTCTTCCCCTTCAAAATGGAAAGTGCTTGCAGATGAGCACACCGTGGAACCAGGCATACAATTCTGCTCACTTTTATCCCTGCGCACTGATAACCAAGTGAGGAGAGCTCACTTGGAAGTAAGGTAGAAGAGGATTCGGGAGGGGGACCCTCCACAATCACTGGCTCAAGAGGGAAAGAAAGTCCAGCAGGAGGGAGCAAAAGAATCAGCAACCTCAAGCATTTGAAAAGCATGAGATTGTAAAATTTGCATTCTTTTTACTTGCCTTCTGGCTTTTGAACCTTCACATTGCACGCAGATCATGTTTCCAAGCTTTTCTCTGCCATTAGCAGCTTGAAACTTACTTTTTTAAAAATAAAAGTTGAGATTCTGTTGGAATCTCTTGACTTCAGGAGCCGGGACTTTGAGAAAAGCATCAAATTATCACAAGATTTGACAACACCAAAGAAGAAAACTGCTGGGAGAAGCTTGATGCCGTAGGCCCCAATCCTGCAAGGAGTTCTCTGATGGTGGACCTCTATACCTATGTGGAACCCTGGTAAGGTCAATGGAACTCTGTGTTTATGCAGGAGACCACTCACTATGTGGAGTCCCTTGCAGGATTGCCATATGATCTGCCTATGGAACAGAGCTCACCCTATATATTTTGCAATGTGTGCAAAGACATGACATAACTGATCATAATTTTTTTATTAGTTTAATGGGGAAAAATGACTTTGCAATGAAATAGGGACAGTCTGGCATTCAAAGACGATCAAGTCAGGACATGGGATATTTTCTTGGAATTCAGGACAATTAGCAACCTCAACACAAACACCTAAAACAGAGCTTCCTGAACACTTTAGATATCTGCTGTAAAAAGGTAAAATTAGAATCCTGAAAAAAATGACAAATGCATGTAAGTATCTTTTGGAAAATATCTATAGATGCTAATAGGGATGAAATGTAAAGTCTCTAAAATCCTATGGAATGTAATAAAGATTTGTATCCCTCCTCTAGAATTCTTTAGGTTGGTTTAAAAATTCTGTAGAACAGTTTGTCTAAATTCTATAGGACTTTTACCCAAGGGAAAACAATATACTGAAAAATAGATTCCTCCATTCCTCTTTAAGGCTGTGATTGTGGGAAAGGCTTGTGCACATGGCTGGTGTTACACGTTGTCCAAGGCCCTAATTCTTCACAGACATATGCTCATGCTTAAGTCTTTATTGTTAGAAATTTTGCTCAACTGTTTCTTTTTTCCCCTCTTTATTATTTATAGTTTTACCATGCTATCTCTGCAGCTCCCATTTTGAAAGTCTTCTTAGAATACCATCACTCATACACAAATGAAGAAATCCTGGCCTCACTGAAGTCAATGGAAATTTCATTATTTATTTCAGCAGGGCCAGGGTTTCACACAAGGTCTTTGCACATCAGCAGCCTTCTTAAATTTTACAGACTTTGCGCAGAAAAGATGTTCACCCACTCCATAAATACAGAAACAGAGAAACATACCTACATGAACAAGGAAGCACAGATAAAATGGGGTGGGAGTAAGCTTTAGAATGCCTTGAGCCAGACAACTTTACATTGCATCCCAGAGCTCCATAGTAAATAGGTGGAAGTACAAGTTTCAGGATTATATATGCTTCCCCTGCATCACCACTACAAAAATACCTGTGCTAAATAACTTTTGTTTTCCCATTGTGAAAACTAGTTCTAAAATGGTCTTATTTCTTGGGAGAAAATACTTGTCCCATGGTGGACTGGAGTAAAATACGTAGGGATGGGCGTTCAAAAACACAAAGCTGTTTTGTTCAAATTGTATGATGCCTACAAAGTGTAGCTGTGCCTCATATTATCACTATATACGGTTACTTCTGAATATACATTTTGCACATTTTAAAAGTGGGCATAAACCAAACCTCAAGAAGGAAACAACATTGTTTCCAAGTGCTTTTCTCATTATTTCAATAACACCTTCACAGATTAAGTTAATAAACTCACTTTAGGGAACAAAGTGGAAAGTTACCTTGTAAACTGTGACCCGTACTACCACAACTATCCTGCCAGCAACCCTCAGAGGTGGATCGCTGGGAAGCTGAAAATGAATCTGAAAAAGTCTGGGGGTAGATCCATACGTATAACATATGGTACCCATCCCAAGATGTGATTTTGCATCTGTTGCATATTTAGGTGTCAATTTTCTCATAATCTATGGTGAAAATCTCTGCCCTTTGAACTCTGAAAGTAAATAGGGAAATTTGGCCCTAGTGTAAGCAGGTATAATTCTGTTGAAGTCAGTAGAGTTCCATGTGTTTACAATAGGGATGATTTTTCACCCAAAAAGAACTAGCAAGGAACATTCAGCTCTCAATGTGAGTTAGAGCAGCTTCAGGAAAACTGCATCTTACAGCTGCCTGTGCTGGCTCAAAAGCACCAATCTCCAGAGAACAGCGTGCTTTGACTATATCCTCCTCATCTATGACACAGTCCCAACACGCCCACTGTGCTGAGAGCTGAAAGAAGAAGAGTAGGGCTGGCTCTCTGCCATCCAAAGATACCCCTATATTGAGAAAATCCCTAACTGGCCATTCACACCAGCTTTAGGGTTGTCCTATGTGACCAAAGTGGCCTTACTGTGACTGCTGACAACGTCTGTGTCCGAGTACAAAGGTTTATAGGTAATTTAGAACTGTTAATTTGCCACAGTTATACATTCCTACTACAATACCCTGCCCCACTCCCATTTAATCACTGATTGAGCTGGTTACACCACAAGCTCACCGAATAGATAAGCAGGGAACCAAAGCTGCCAGGGAAGCATTGGTAATAATGAAAGATTCAGAGATCTTGCAATCATTAACTACTAACTCACCTTTTAGACACATGGAAAGGATCCCATTTTGGATCTTTGCAATGTGGACGGCAATTTAAGAATGAGGTGGAAGAGGTAAGAACATAAGACCACAAGAATGGCCAGAGTGGGACAAACCAACAGTCTATCTAGCCTGGGGGTCGGCAACCTTTCAGAAATGGTGTGCTGACTCTTCATTTATTCTCTGTAATTTAAGGTTTCACGTGCCAGTAATACATTTTAATGTTTTTAGAAGGTCTCTTTCTATAAGTCTATAATATATAACTAAACTATTGTTGTATGTAAAGTAAATAAGGTTTTTTAAGTGTTTAAGAAGCTTCACTTAAAATTAAATTAAAATGCAGAGTCCCCCAGACTGGTGGCCAGGACCCAGCCAGTGTGAGTGCCACTGAAAATCAGCTTGAGTGCCGCCTTCGGCACGCGTGCCATAGGTTGCCTACCCCTGATCTAGCCCAATACCCTCTCTTCTGATAGTGGCCAGTGCCAGATGCCTCAGAGGCAATGAACAGAACAGGGCAATTTATCTAGTGATCGATCCTCTGTTGTCCAGTCCCAACTTCTGGCAAAGTATGCCAGAAGTTGGGACTGGACAACAGAGGATGATGGATCACTAGATAAATTCCCTAGAGTATGAGGCTAATCCCTGACCATTCTGACAGATAGCCATTGATGGACCTCTTAAGGCAGTCACACACCCCTTGCCAATAACAGACTCTGTCCATGTCCCTTCCTCCATTACTCCATTCAGCGGGGTAGTTGGGAGCAGAACAGGGGATGCGGGTGGAGCTGGGGCTAGAGGCAGAGCAGGTCTGGGAACAGAGAGGGAGTGAGGGCAGAGCTGAGCCTGAAGCTGGAATGGGGGCTGAACAGGTCTGGAGGAAGAACTGGTCGGAGGGAGAAGCGGGGCTGGAAGTGTGGTGCTCCATCAGTGCGGGCTGGCCCCAAATGTTCCTCCATGCCCCCATGAGTAGGCACACCCCACAATTCGAGAACCACAACTTTAAGGTAAAACCCTTAAATTCTTTAGACCCTTTTGGCATTTGTAGAGACAAGGAAGAGTTGCCATCCTCTTCCCAAGCTTGGCTGTGCTGTGACAGCTTTACTGAAGTCAAAGCCTAATTGCCCTGACTGGCTGCTCCTAGGGTCAATCTCTTATGACCTGTCTGTCAGGAACTCTTGCTCTTCTTGAGTGCTACTTCTATCTCCCTTATGTCCCAATTGGGTGACAATCTACAAGCACTGATGACTTAGCAAAACCCACTTACCCCTTTTCCTAGGGTGGGGTGTTTCAGACATACATTGCCAGCCTGTTACAGCTGTCTAAGGTCCTTACATGCCCCCTGCTCATTACCACAGTACCCAAGCACCTCACAATCTATAGTGTACTTATACTCACAAAACCCCTGCAAGGGAAGGAAGCTCCTTGTTTTATAGATGGGGAGCAAACAAACTACGTGACTTGCACAAGATCCCACAGGGAATCTGTGGAGAAGCAAAGACCTGAACTCAGGTCTTCCAAGTCCTAGACTAATTGGTGCACCATCCTTCCTTTCCTTCCTTACCATGATGTTTTACGATTTTACATCAGGACATTTTTCATAATCTACAGAAAACATATTGGACCCTACAAATGCTCAGAGCCTCCCCAACAATCTTAACAGGTGATGTTCACACCTCAACAGACTTTAAGCAATTCCTTACATGTCTGGTAATTCGGAACAACATCACCAGTAGTTTGTTTGAGTCACGTTCTAAAAACAAGCAAACCCTGCCAGATACCAAGCCATTCGGAACATCATTCTCCTGGGGTTGTCTAGTACTTACATGTGAGCAGTCTTACTGAAGTTAGTAGAGCTGCTTAATGGCTAAAAACAGCTTCATGAGAGTAATGGTGCCTAAACAAGAAAAATGACTAGGAAACAAAATGGCAATTTCCCCCCATTGTTAATAAGTTAGAAGCAAACGTTTATATTATGGAGGTGCCCAAAGCCCATCAAGATCAAGGCCCATTGTGTTGTTGGTCACTGAACAAACACAAATAAAAAGATAACCTGTGCCCTGGAGCGTTTATAACCTCTAACCAGACATGAACAGTTATCCTATGATGTTGATTTTAAGAGCAACATTTATATGCTGCCTTTATGGAAAGGAGCAGCAACTTTTTATTCCAGAAAGTTTTTCATGACCACGACAAATGTTTGCTAGGAATTTATGATCATTTCTTTTGAAGGGAAACTTTTTACTTTACAAGGATCTCTCTGTTCATATTTGTTGCACCATTGGAGTCTATCCTTTTACTTTTTCCATCCTACTTCACCTGTTTTCTGCAGATGTCTCCAGTGTTTCACTATTAGTTTTACACATCCCTTATTATTCTGTTTTATTTATTTTAATCTCTCTATCATGCATTGATGAGTGTGTATCATTTTCTTCTCTAGAGTCCACACGTCTGAGCTATATTCTTTTACCAGAAGCATATACCAAGTATAGACGTTTTTCATATTAAATGTGAGACAGTTTCACAATGTCAGTAGGCTGAGATTTTCAAAGAAGCCTCAGAGATCTCGGTACCCAAACCACATTGAAATTCAGTGAGAGTCAGGCTCTTTGAAAATTCCAGCCTTAACTTTTTTGGACTGTGGTACTACACTGTTGCCTCTCGAGATTTTTTTCTAAATTTGTTGCACCAGAGTAGCTATCCAAGGTAGATATATTCCACTTCTTTATCCTCCAGATTTCCAAAAGAGTTACTATTTAAAATCCCACAAATGAGGGTCTCTATGTAGCTGTGTAACAGTGAATATGGTCTTCATTCGGCGCAGGTAGCATTCAGTCCCAATTCCTATTTGGAAATGTTTTGTACTTCTACTGGATGAACAGGTTGATATCATCTCTGGATCTCAGAGAGTTCAGCCACTGTTTTCCTATAGATCCATTTTGTTGGGAATCCCTAAGATGAAGTGTGAAGAACTTTGTAGTAGAACCTCGCTGACTCCCAAATGTGAACTTTTTCTTTATATTTTGGCTTTAAATACCTATTATTGTGGAGCTGAATGAAGTATATTTTTAAAGAGCTGACTGATGCCATTAAAAACATCCTTGAAGTCTGTGTGCTAAATACTGATAGGGCACTGGGACAAGTCACAGTAAAAACATGTGCCCAAGCTGAGAAATATGCAACAGAAGCCAAGTACCACAACCCCATGGCAAGGACTTAACTGCCAGGGGAAAATGTTCTGTATGTTGATGTTCCCCCCCCTTGACCTGATGCTGAACCACATATGAACCCAGTGCAGAATATTCCTGCTCAGATTAGGAATAACCTGAATAAAGTCATTAGGATGGGGTGATACGCTGACTCACAGCATTAGTGTATCTGATTTTGAGCCATGAAGCAGAGTTCTAGAATTTAGCCTCATGAATATAATGGATAACTGCAAATTCCAATTAGCCATTTTCCAAGCATAACTGATTTATCATACAAAGGTGGATTATTGTGACAACACTTCGATTAGAAAATTGTTTCTCAATTGGTAAGAATTCACACCCACAGTGCCTGACTTCCTGCAGTTCAGTGCAAAAAAATCGCTCAGCTCACAAAACCTCACACAAAAAACTGTTATTGACATAGAGAGACAAGACTTCTATTGACACAGGCAGTAACACGAAAAGTTTGTTGTTCCTCTGGTCTCTTTCGTCATTAGTTTTATGTAAACACATCTACAATAACACTGTTCTCTGGGATGCTTCATTTTGATGCATGTTCTAAAGAATTTCACAATACCCTTGGATAATATGTTTTCTGCATCCTTTATATTGCATGGGTGAAGAGGGGGTGAGGGGAAAGATGGCATAGAGAGCCTCTTTCACCCTACAATCCATCAGTGACACATACAGCAGCAAAGTAGGTAATATTCCTAACCTGCTCTTCAGTCACAGGTATACAGCAGTATTAAAATTACACAGGTGTGCTAAAGCATTAGGGAATGTAATCTGCCAGTCAGAGAGGGCAGACAGAGTACAGGCTGACTGCCTGCTAATGTACGTCTAGCAGCATCACATGCTTTCTGAAGCAGCATAAGAGGTGACATATTCTACATTCCCCAGGATCACTTTGAGCTTGCTCAGAGAACCCACATCTTTAATTTTTCTGGGCTCCCCTACTTATTATGACTTCTGGATGCTTCAGGATACTGGCTTTTCTGATTTTAAATAAATATCTATCTTCTATCTACTAGTCAGCTATAGATGTTGTCTATCTGTAACTACTGTTCCATCATTTTCCTTTAGGCAGAACAACCTTATCTTCTATCAGAGGGGTAGCCGTGTTAGTCTGGATCTGTAAAAGCAGCGAAGAGTCCTATGGCACCTTACAGACTAACAGATGCTGTTGGAGCATGAGCTTTCATGGGTGAATACTTTGTCGGATGCATGTAGTGGAAATTTCCAGGGGCAGGTGTGTGTATATATATATATATACATATATATGTATGTGTGTGTGTATATATACACATATATATACCTGTGTATATATACCTGTGATGGTGTCGCTGGTGTAGATATGTGGGCAGAGTTGGCAGCAAGGTTCGTTGCACGGATTGGTTCCTGAGTTAGAGTTACTATGGTGCGGTGTGTAGTTACCGGTGAGAATATGCTTCAGGTTGGCAGGTTGTCTGTGGGTGAGGACTGGCCTGCCACCCAAGGCCTGTGAAAGTGAGGGATCATTGTCCAGGACAGGTTGTAGATCCCTGATGATGCATGGGAGGGGTTTTAGCTGGGGATTGTATGTGATGGCCAGTGGAGTCCTGTTGGTTTCTTTCTTGGGTTTGTCTTGTAGTAGGACGCTTCTGGGTACACGTCTGGCTCCGCTGATCTGTGCAGTAGGAGGCTTCTGGGTACACATCTGGCTCTGTTGAGCCAGATGTGTACCCAGAAGCGTCCTACTGCAAGACAAACCCAAAAAAGAAACCAACAGGACTCCACTGGCCATGCTCACGCTTCAACACATCTGTTAGTTTATAAGGTGCCACAGGACTCTTTGCTATCCTTATCTTCTATTTCTCCTGCAGGATATTTTGCATCGTTTTGAATTGTTTCGGTGTCATTGTGCCTCAGCTATTTGCTCTATGCCAGAGTTCCTTACTTCTGTATACATTTTTTTTCAGTTTCTTGACACAACTTTACTACACCAAGACCCAGTATTGCTTCCATAAGTTAATGGCAAAACTGAGTTCAGATGGGAGCAGGAGTCTGCCCTTTGTTTGCACTGCCACCTTGTATTTCTCAATTAAAACTTGTGTTTATGTTCTTTATCCAGTGAATGGAATCTGTTCTTCAGCTGGAAACTGTAAATAAACGGTACAGTAGAAATGTGAAGAAAACTAAAATTGCAAAAGGAGTATATAGAAGGTGCCAAAAATAAAGTAGGTTGGCAGAAAATAATTTAGCAAATCTCATAAAAATACTGTGCTACAAATCTTCTAAATCGACAAAGACTGATATTTAAAACATGTTTAATCCATGTACAAATTTCTAGACTGCATTGGGTAAAGTTTTAGTATAAAATTACTGACAACTGGAAATTATCTGCAGAATTTTACAACTAAGTACTTACAGACAGAAATATAAATTACTTCTCAGACAACATAGCTAGTGTAATGGAAACTTGTGTTTAATAAACCATGAATGCAGTTTGTTTTTTGCCAGGTTCTGAGAAACTATCATTATTTTGATTCCAGAAAAAAATGTAGCATAAGTTTAGCTTTCAACACCAAATTTTGCAATTGGGCTTTCAGTCTAATTATTCTGATATGATTATATTTTGTTTTAAAAGTTTTAATTTTTTAATTCACAATGTACAGCATTTGAAGTTACTAAGAAATATGATTCTTTCAACTATACTTTAAGAACTGCAGCTTTTAAAATTACCATACAAAACCCCACCATTTAAAATGTTGAAAAGAAAATTTTAAATATTTCTTAAGCTCAACTTTTTTTACATCAAAAACATTATTTATCACCTCACAACAACATTTGGCTAACTTATTAGCTGTTGAATAATAATCAGCCAGGGCAAGTTTTGAACCACGAGTCATAAACTTGAATCTTTTGCTAATTAGAAAGAAAAGTTCCACATTTGTGGAGGTAATATTTCAACTTTCCAGAAAAACCACTCTAGGTATGTTTCACCTACATCATGGATATGCTGAGTACACCTCTACCCCGATATAACGCGACCCGATCTAACACGAATTCAGATATAACATAGTAGAGCAACGCTCCAGAGGGGAGCGGGGCTGGACATGCTGGTGGATCAAAGCAAGTTCAATTTAACATGGTTTCACCTATAACGCAGTAAGATTTTTTGGCTCCCAAGGAGAGCATCAATTTGGGGTAGAGGTGTATTTAGGAATCCATAAGAATAGGCTATGGGTAAGGCTGTGAATTTGTCACAGAGGTCACAGAAGTGACAGATTCTGTGACTTTCCGTGACCTCCATGACTTCTGCAGCAGCTGGGGCAGCCTCTGGCCACCGCCCCTCCCCAGCAGGAGTTTGTGGGAGGGGGCTCAGGGCTGGGTATTGGGGTGTGGGAGGAGGTGCGGGCTCTAGGCAGCTTTTACCTAGAGGGGTAAAGGGGTGAGGGGTTGAGGAGGACGTTCCCCGGAAGTGGTGAGATCCCTCAGCTCCTAGGGGGACATGCAGTCAGGGGGCTCTGCGAGCTGCCAGCCCCGCTAATCTCCCCCCAGCCCAGCACCAGTGTTGGTTCCGGGCCTCATGCCGCCACCGGTGCTCCCAGCACCAGTGGAGATCCTGGGCTGCATGCTGCTACCTCCTCCCCCCAGTGACAGCTGTCTGCTGCCACCCACCCTCCCAGCAGCCACGGTGCCCCCGGGCCGTCCCCTCCCACCCCTTGAGCACCCATAGCACTCCTGGGACACCCCTCCTCCCCTCAAGCACCCAAGGCACTCCTGGGCCGCCCTCCACCCCAAGATTTAGTCGGGTATTTTTAGTAAAAGTCATGGACAGTAGACAAAGTTCACAGCTGGTAACCTGTCCATGACTTGTACTATATATCCCTGACTAAAATGTAGCCTTAGCTATGCGTAACATAGCCTGGGGAATAAGGCATTACAGTAAAGCATCATGGAAGTCAGAACGCTATTATTAATATTTGCAGGCTTGGGTTGCATTTTTTCCAAACATTTATATTTGTATATTTCTAGAGGATTCCATTATTTCCCCTCCTGAATGTAAAACCCACTTTTCTATTCTACTATACTGTATATCTGAAAGAACTGGTGTATCATAAGTAAGAAGGAAAAGGTGGCAAAGTTATCTATAAAGTTACATTCTGGCATTTCTGCTCAGCTAAGATTTATTCTTAGTGATCTTTCTGATTGATTGTAGGCTTAGTTTTTGCAATATGCTGTAATTTCAGACTAACCTGCTTGCACAATGTGGCAGATGCCATATATCTATATCTATATCGGATCTGGTTAAATTCAATGAACGACCCTCAATGATGTTTCAATCATCCAGTAAGAGAGCAGGAACCATACACTGTGACTACTGGGAAACTACACAATGAAGAATGAACCAGAACTAGTCAGAATGGATAGTCTGCAAATAAACCAAACAGACCATTTTAGCGAACACTTAATCATCAAGGAAAATCAGGATGAGATAAAAACTGAGTAGCCAAAAAAGGGAGTAGATTTGTAATGAATATTTTTCCTATTTGACCAGTTCTAATAGTATGTACACACAATGACTGACTTACTAAATCACTGTGGCCCCAAATTACTAAAGCATGTAAGCACTTGCTCAACTTTAAGCATACAATTAGGCAGTTAATGTTAAGCACGTGCTTATAGTTTTTGCCTGATCAAATCTGCTCATATTTGTTCCTAAATGGAACTGAAATTCACAGCTAATTTCTTTTACACTGACAGAAGCATTAATCTACTTCCCAATAGCTTAGCATGTTTATAATCATTACAAAATTAGAATCGGGTAATACAAGAAACTAGTTCAAAAGCCACATCCAGAAACTGGGCAACAGAAGAAGACAATAAATACTTTTAATTTTTTTATTTTTTTTTGGCAGGAGCATATGACAGTTGGAGTTTAGCCTTTCATAAAAGCCCACATCATTTTGTTGTTTACCCTTCTTTCTATTCAAACATCTCTTATCTGCAAACAAAGCTACTTGGAACTTCATTTGTTTTTTAACCAAAAGTATCACAATGTTTTGAAACAGAGATTTGAGATAGCACAAATAGAAAAATATAATCCTAAGGCAAAATTTTGTATATGCATAGAATGCAGAACTGTTGCATTGAATTTCAGTTATTATATATATTTAACCATTTTTTTTTACCACAGTTCTCAATTGACTAAACATTTTTTGAGAAAGAGGCAATGTCAGATTTTATATAGGCACAAAGGATACTATTCCCCAGGCTATTTCAGTAAATACAGTCTTCTAAAGAAATTACAAAGCAACTACAGAACTTGTTTTAATTGTGGAAGAAACACACTCCTGTGTAGTAGTAACTGAGAGCTAACTCAAACTCTCTGTGAGCAATATACTTCACATATGAGCTAAAACCCCTAATGGAAGGCATCCAGAAAAGCTGAAGAAGGATAATGAGAGCTTTTACTGAGGGGTTCCTCCTGAAGCTTATATATCCCTCTGCCCCTTCCCCCCCCCTTTTTTTTTTGTCGAAGGAAATATTTCCCAATAAATATTTGTGATGTCCTCTAGCTCCATACTTTTTCTCAGATATATTAATCAGAAACTATTTCTACTGCTCAGAAAAATCTGTGCTGGGGTAGATCTATTACTTATTTTTATGTGCTTTAGTATAAATTCCTCAGCCTGTGAATGTCAACAGATTATTCCTTTTACAAGTGCAATTGAAACAAACAAAAAGATTATTGTTACTTTCCTTTAGGCAGAGAGTTATCCGATCTCCAATGTGCTTTGAAACACTTTTCAGCCTCCCTTTGTGATTACCAAACAGGATGCGAGATGTCTAATTACCTGATATGTACACACAAAGGCCGCTGCTCTGCACAAATCCAGTTGGGGCATGCAAATATACAGGCCTCAGATTGTCCTCCCAATCACATGGTGTCATGGTATAATTCCCCACTCTGAACCTTAGTGTCCAAAAGATGGGGTACCAGCATGAATTCCTCTA